>NC_090027.1:5687929-5772929 GCF_037176765.1 Anolis sagrei
AAAAATAGCTGGGTTTTGTAGTTAGCTAGGTCACAGTTGGGGGTAGCTAGGCTACAGTTGTATCTTGGCAGAGATTTCAGATCCTGTCAAGAGTACTTGTGTTTAAAGAGAAGAAAATCTTTATATTGGTAACAAAAAAAGAACCATTCTCATGCAACCGTTACGCTTTCAAGAACCAGAACACCTTATCTGTAACAGCCAAGCTTATTAAACAGCATTCACTTCATTCTGTACTTTATTCAATAAACTTTCCTTGTTTATTTTGAAACTTAAAAGCCTGAGTCCAGTGTGCCTTTGTGGCTATAGTTCTTTTCATTCAACCTCACCTGCTTCCTTTAAATAAGAAAATAAAACACAGTACTTGGTGGTAATAAAAGCCCTTTTTAATATTTTAAACAGCTAGAGTGTTCCTGCACAATTGTTTATGGTGGCAGCAGAAGCTAATTAGTGAGACAATCCCCTCAAACGTTCTATTGGTGCCAAAGTGGTGTAAATTCTTTAATCTTGGAGGGACAGTTGGTGGGATCTGTTTTCCCCCCCTTGTCAAGATATATTGTTTGGCCCCCTGCCCAGACAGCCATAAAGGAGCCTTTATACTTGCCATAGATGCAGGCGAAACATCAGGAGATAATGCCTCTAGACCATGGCCATATAGCCCCAAAAAACCTACAACAACCCAGTGATTCCGGCCATGAAAGCCTTCAGCAATACATTATCCAGAGTGGGTTTGGGAAGCTCCACGGGCCCCAAAGACTACACTGAGTTAAACCTCCAAATCGGTTGATGGCTGGGAGATGAGACTATCAAAGGGCCTCTGTGAACTTAAATCTCCCCATTTGATAGAAGCAGAACATTTCAAATTGGCTTGAAAGGCTCCTGGAGAAGCTGGCTTGGCAGGGATCCCTCTTTCATTCCTTCTGGACTAATATACTTTTAGTGCAGGGAAATGTCATCTCTTGAACCGCTTGCCAAACGAGAGTTACAAATGAATGCAGCAATTTTTTTCTGGCACTGGCTCTTTCTGAAAGATCCTGTTAAGGGACGGCACTGAAACCACTGATGCATTGCAGATAAAACGTAGAGCAGTGCTGCTATTTGGCACCCAGCCACTCAGGGATATAGAGCTGGCCGGAGCTAGCCTTACAGCTTTGGAAAACCCATTGTAACTAAGACTCATTTCACTGTGAAAATGGAGCAGGTTCCTCCCATCTGCTCACTACTCTTGGTTCAAAGAAACCTAATTATTAGGCTTGGGTAACCATGGAAAAATTTGGTTCTAAACTCGTTTTGTTTTTAGGGGGGCCCTTGCGTTTCGTTTTTTTTAATAATTCCGAAATTTTCCTTTAAAAAATTTCAAAATTTACGAAATTTCGTAAAATTACGAATCGATTTGTTAATGGTGGACGCGATTGCGCAATATGCTAAAAAAAAACCTCCAAATGGGACAGGAGGAACTTCTGAAGCTTCCCTCTCCCTCTGTTGTTGACTGTCGGTGTGATAAAACACACAACAACTATAAAACTTGCACCAGACATGGGAAAATAATTACGAAATAATTATGAAATAAATTGAAAAAATTGTTTCGAATCTTAATTACTCCTCACACTATTCCAGCATGGCTCAATATTGGATCGTAAGCTAATTTAAATACGAATTAATAACGAATTACGAAATTAACGAACGAAACTGCCCAAGCCTACTAATTATGGGGTGTCTTCTTTTATTTGAAACCAACATGGATTTCAGTTTGGCCTGTACAAGTGGGCATCTTTGCGAGTAATTGCCTGGCTAACGGAGGGGTTATTTATTTATCACGTCAGGAGCAACCAGGCAGTTGTATTACACTTTTAACAAAACAAACAAACAAACAAACAGACAGACAAAACACAAAGTTTGCAAGCTAGGTAGTTGATTAAATGTCCTTTGACCAGTATCTGGCCCCTTGGAGTGCCTCTGGTGTTGCCGCAAGAAGGTCCTCCATTGTGCATGTGGCAGGGCTCAGGGTGCATTGCAGCATACGGTCGTTGGATTGATAGGTGTCTTGTGTCCAAATTTGGTGTCAATTCATCCAGTGGTTTTTGAGTTATGTTAATCCCACAAACGAACATTACATTGGGTTGTTGTAGGTTTTTCCGGGCTATATGGCCATGTTCTGGAGGCAACCTGGACACAGCATACTATTTGAGAACACAGAAGTGCTGGACCACACCAACAACCACCATGTCAGACTACACAGAGAAGCCATTGAAATCCACAAGCATGTGGACAATTTCAACAGAAAGGAAGAAACCATGAAAATGAACAAAATCTGGCTACCAGTATTAAAAAACTTAAAAATTACAACAGCAAAACAACAGAGGGGAAACAAACAGGCACATAAAATCACTCTCAACAAAAGATTCCCCCCAGGCACTTCCAAGCCATTGAATGCTAATCAAGGTGATCAGCTGAAACATTCACATCTAGCCCCAGCAGATAAAAGTCCTTTGTCTCACCCTGGTCATTCCACAGATATATAAACCCATTTTTCCTACTTCCAACAGACCTCACTACCTCTGAGGATGCTTGCCATAGATGCAGGCAAAACGTCAGGAGAAAAATTGCCTCCAGAACATGGCCATATAGCCCAGAAAAACCTACAACAGCCCAGTGATTCCAGCCATGAAAGCCTTCGACAATACATTGAATATTACATTTTTATTTATATATAGACACAGTTGTGTCTCAGGACCATTTTGCAATGGAATGTGTATATTGATTTATTGATTTATTTACTTTATTTGTATATCGCTTTTCTCAGCCCTTAGGCGACTCAGAGAGGTTTACAACAGTTTAGGTATACACAATACAAAATCATTATGCATTTAAAAGCAATAGCATCACAAATCATTAAACATCAGCATCAATACATCAGTACATCAATATAACAAATCCATCAGGTCTCATCAATGAAATCAGAATCCAAACTCGTTATCCATTATTCCGTGTTCCAATAATCAGTCAATCAATCACACTGCTTAGTCGAATGCCTGTTCAAACAGCCAGTCGAATGCCTGTTTACTTTCCTCCGAAATGCCAGCAAGGAGGGGGTCAATCTAATATCTGCAGGAAGGGCGTTCCACAGCCGAGGGGCCACTACTGAGAAGGCCCTGTCCCTCATCCCCGCCAAGCATACTTGTGAAGCCGGCGGGATCGAGAGCAGGGCCTACCCAGACGATCTTAATGTCCTAATTGGTTCATAGGAGGAGATGCGTTCGGACAGGTAGGTCAGGCCAGAACTGTTTAGGGCTTTAAAGGCTAAAGCCAGCATTCTGAATTGTGCCCGGTAGCAAATTGGCAGCCAGTGGAGCTGGCGCAGCAGTGGAGTGGTATGCTCCCTGAGTGCCGCTTCTGTTAGCATCCTGGCTGCCGATCGTTGGATCATTTGAAGCTTCCGAGCAGTCTTCAGAGGCAACCCCACGTAGAGAGCGTTGCAGTAGTCTAAACAGGATGTGACTAGAGCGTGGACTACCATGGCCAAGTCAGACTTCCCAAGGTATGGGCGCAGATGGCACACTAGTTTTAACTGTGCGAATGCTCCCCTGGTCACCGCTGAAACCTGGGGTTCCAGGCTCAGCGATGAGTCCAGGGTCACTCCCAAGCTGCGAACCTGCGTCTTCAAGGGGAGTGCGACCCCATCCAACACAGGTTGTAACCCTATACCCTGTTCGGCCTTGCGACTGACCAGGAGGACCTCTGTCTTGTTTGGATTCAATTTCAATTTGTTCACCCTCATCCAGACCGTCACAGCGGCCAAGCACCGGTTCAGAATCTGAACAGCCTCCTTAGTAGCAGGTGGGAAGGAGTGACAGAGTTGGACATCATCTGCGTACAGATGACACCGTACCTCGAAACTCCGGATGATCTCTCCCAGCAGCTTCATGTAGATGTTAAACAACATGGGAGACAATATTGAACCCCGAGGAACTCCACAAGACAATGGTTGTGGGGTTGAACAGGCATCTCCCAATAACACCTTCTGAGATCGACCTTCTAGGAAGGACCGGAGCCACTGCAGAGCAGTGCCTCCGAGACCCATTCCCGCGAGGCGCCCCAGAAGGATACCGTGGTCGACGGTATCGAAGGCTGCTGAGAGGTCCAGCAGAACTAGTAGGGACACACTCCCCCTGTCTAGCTCCCGGCGAAGATCATCAACTAAGGCGACCAAGGCTGTATTGGAACATATTGTTCATTGGGACTGTTTCACAATGGCCTCACTGCTGGTTTTGATTGCTCAATGCTCCCAGTGGCATTACTATATCTCCTCTCCTTTCCTGGGAATTCAAACATTGTGTGACAGTGAAATTCAATATTATGCAGTTATGCATTGGCTTGCAACTCCCCAACAGCATGCCTTCCAATGTAATTATCTTGCAAGATAAACTGCAACAATGTGCAGATTTTATACTAGTTAAAACTCTCATGGTTTCCACACAAACTGTCCTGTTTGATGTGGCTCATTTGCTTCCAGAGAGCAACTGCTGCCAGAAAAAATAATGTTTTATCCCATTTGAATGTGAAGCACAGATCTGCCCTTTGGCTTGTCAATAACCTCTGCATCTGACACTTCTGTTAGAACAAAGTGACTGTCTTTGTTATTTCGGGTTCCCTTTTGTGTACTGCACTAGCTTCAATTCACTTTGGAAATTAAAAAAAAAGTTGCAAGTCAACCGTTCTCTCTGCCAAAAGCTTTATGTAATCGTCCTTTGTCTGCTGTCACTTGGAAAACAATGAGGTGAGACGGAGCAAGGCGGTCTGAAGCAAAAGGCCACCATAGTAAGGGCAATTGTGAAGGACTCACTGGGCAGACATGGTTTGGAGGCAGCCAACCACAGCTCCGGAGGCTGCAAAAGGGGTTGGCAGAGAGACAGATTGCATTACAAGACAGAGGTTTGCTTTGCAGAATTCTGTCATGGGGTGTGGATTTTATATGGTCCGGGTGTGGCTTTCATGCAGACAGGGTTTGAAGTCAGGACTGAGAGGTTTACATTGATAGGTAGAGTTTTGGATTTGGTAGAACTTAGAATTACCTTATGGTTTGGGGAAGTTTAAAAAGTAGAATATTCAATTGACATATTTAGATAGGACCAACAAGAATCTCCAACTAGGTAGAAATAGATGGGAGATAACCAAGAATCTCTAGTCAGTTCTGCTTGAATGGGAGGGCATCAAGGATCCCCAGCTAAGTCTACTTGGGTAGGAGCATGACCAGCATTTATTTTTAAAGTTTTAACTATTACACCTGGCCTGGCCATAGGTTTTTAAAATTTTGTGTGCTATTGTCCATGTTATACTAATTGTATTGTTTATTTTGCTTATTGCTTGTTGTTTTTATTGATGTGTTGTTGGGCTTGGCCTCAGGTAAGCCGCACCGAGTCCCTTGGGGAGATGGTGGCGAGGTATAAATAAAGATTATTATTATTATTATTATTATTATTATTATTATTATTATTATTATTATTATATTACCACATAGGATCTCCCCAGCTAGGTCAGTGTGATGTGATACCACAAAGGATCTCCAGTTAGTAGGCCTGGGTAACAACAGAAAAATTTGTTTCTAAAATCGATTCGTTTTTTGGGGGGTTTTGCGTTTTGTTATTTAAAATAATTACAAAATTTTCCTTTTAAAAAGTTCGATATTTACGAAATTTCATAAATGTGAAAAAAATTACAAAACATTAACAAATCGATTTCCGAAACAATAACGAATCGATTCGTTAATGGCGGACGCAACCGCGAAATACGCTAAAAAACCTCCAAAAACTTCTGAAGCTTCCCTCTCCCTCTGTGGTTGACTGTTGGTGTGATATTATAATTTTTTTTCACTAATTAAACAAAAAACATCCATAAAACTTGCCCCAGACATGCGGAAATAATAACGAAACGACCTCAAAACAATAACAAAATGAATACAATAACAAAATACGAAGCATTTACAAAACTATTTAAAAATTCGTTTTTTAAAAAAATTGCTCCAGAATGGTTCGTTATCGTTTTGTAATTAAAAAAATTAACGAATTATTAACGAATTACGAATTAACGAAACGAAACCGCCCAGCCCTACCAGTTAGCTCTGGTTTGATATCTAAGCAGTAGGCCTGGGTAACAACGCAAAAATTTGTTTAAAAAATCGATTTGTATTTGGGTTTTTTTTTTGTTTCGATATTTAAAATAATTACAAAATTTTGCCTTAAAAAAGTTCGGTATTTACAAAATTTCGTTAATATTTACAAAACATTTTGTAAAGATGGCGCCCTTTTTTTTCAATATTTTTTCAATATTTTTTCAATATTTTTTCAATATTTTTTCAATATTTTTTCAATATTTTTTCAATATTTTTTCAATATTTTTTCAATATTTTTTCAATATTTTTTCAATTTAATTATTAATTTAGTAGAATAGGGAGGAGAAATTATTATTAAGGAGGGAAGGCAGGCACTCACTCACTCTGGCGGGCCCTCAAGCACTGCCGCCGGCTCCTCCGAAGCAATGCAAAATTGGGAGAAGGGCTCCCCAAAGGCCATCTAGCCCAGCCCTCCGCTAAGGAATTGGGAGAACGAAGCACACCCACCGCAAAGGTGAGGAAGGAGGGACGGGCCGCCTTCCCGCTGAGGGTCACTCGCCCTCTCACTCGCTTGCTCAGCCGGCGCCTTCGAAGCACACCCACCGCAAAGGTGAGGAAGGAGGGTTCTGATTGGCTAAGGAGAGGAGAGAGAGGAGAGCTCCCAGCAAGCATCTAGCCAAGCCATCTTACGTATTTCCGAAATGGACGGAAATACAAAAATTTTTGGCGCATGCGTTTCGATATTTAAAAACACTTCCGGGTTTAAAAATAAGTTTTGTAATCGTTTTGTAATTGCTAAAATTAACGAATATTTAACGAATTACAAAATTAACGAACGAAATCGCCCAGGCCTACTAAGCAGATCTAGGGAAGAGTCTTGGTTGAAATTTTTGTGAACTATTGATGCCAGCTAGAGTTCACAGCACTTCAGTATATAGACCAGGGATCTGACTTATGTGTTAGGGATTCCTCATCTTCAGAAAAGAAAGGGAAGCAGGAAAGTGATCAGGAATTAGAGGGGGAATGGGAATCAGATGATGGGATCTTGAAGGTGCCCACATTTCTGGAAAGGCGAAAGGAAACAGAGCACAGTCAGAGTTCAGCTAGAATAGCTGCTAGAAATGCCGAGGTAATTGGGAGTCGCCCTAGCATCTCCTGCGTGGGGACTTCAGGGCCATAAATCTGTAGCAGGGGCAGTTGGCTTTTGCTGGTAACAAACGACCGATGCTTATGTCTTCGCTCCAGTTGTCCTTATCAAGCTTAGGCGCAACTTGACGGAAGGAATGCTAGATCTGACAGACACTGCTTTGCAAAATAAGGACTCTGGAAGCTTAAGTTACAAAAGAAAGTTCAGTTTACTAAGCACACAGCTAATACATCCATCTTCATTGTCTGATGTAAGACTCCTGTATTTTGGACATTATCAGAAACTTGAGTTTTGTGTCTGCATTAAGACTTCCTTGCTTTCTTTTGCATTTTTCAACTGCATGTACTGTTGGTTTTTTTGTGTGTTTGCTGAAGTAAAGCATTTTTCTTTTACTTTTGATGTGTCCTGAGTTGCCCTTCAAAAACAGCCTTTAGACAAGGTTGATAGTAAAAGAAAAATGTGTTACTTCAGCAAACACAAAGGATAAGCAAATGCCATTGAAAAGTGCAAACGAAAACAAGGAAGTCTTAATCCAGACACAAATTAAAGTCTCTTATTAAGTCCCAAACAAAACACCAGTCTTCCATCAGACAACAGGCAATGAACTTAGTCCTTAGCAGCAGACACAAAACAGATTCCATTGGAGTGAAAACATAAGTATCAGGGTCGTTACCAGCAAAAGCTGACTTCTCCTGCCTCTGATTTATAGCCCCGAATTCCCCATGCAGGAGGTGCTAGGGCATCTCCCAATTAGCTCAGTGTTTTTAGCAGCTATTCTGGCTGAACACTGTCTCTTTTCGTCTCTCTAGAAATGTGGGCACTTTCAAACCCTCATTGTCTGATTCTTCTTCTCCCTCCAATTCCTGAGCACTTCCCTGCTCCCCTTCCTCTTCTGAAGATGAGGAATCCCCAACAACGTGGTATTAAGGCTGTTCTTGAAGGGCAAATCAGGACATTATGATGTTATCACAAAGTGCGGATTTCAGCAACACATGATAGCTCCACCCTACATCACCCATGGAGCCCGCCTGCTCCCATCAAATGATGGCGGCGCAGCTCCATGGGTGATGTAGGGTATTTATTTATTTATCGTGTCATCCGCAACCAGACCATTGTATTACATTTCTAACAGAACAAAACAAACAAACAGATAAAAAAACACAAATTTTGCAAGCTTGGTAGTTGATTAAATGTCCTTTGACCAGTATCTGGCCACTTGGGGTGCCTCTGGTGTTGCCGCAAGAAGGTCCTCCCTTGTGCATGTGGCAGGGCTCAGGGTGCATTGCAGCAGGTGGTCAGTGGTTTGCTCTTCTCCACACTCGCATGTCGTGGATTCCACTTGGTAGCCCCATTTCTTAAGATTGGCTCTGCATCTCGTGGTGACAGAGCACAGTCTGTTCAGCACCTTCCAAGTTGCCCAGTCTTCTCTGTGCCCAGGGGGGAGTCTCTCATCATGGATTGAGCTCTGGGTTTGAGCCTGCCACTTTTGGACTCTCGCTTGCTGAGGTGTTCCAGTGAGTGTCTCTGTAGATCTTAGAAAACTATTTCTTGATTTAAGTCGTTGACGTGCTGTCTGATACCCAAACAAGGGATGAACTGGAGATGTCTCTGCCTTGGTCCTTTCACTATTGGCTACTACTTCTCAGCGGATGTCAGGTGGTGCAATACCGGCTAAGCAGTGTAATTTCACCAGTGGTGTAGGGCGCAGACACCCTTTGATAATGCGGCATGTCTCATTAAGAGCCACATCCACAGTTTAAGTGTGGTGAGATGTGTTCCACACTGGGCATGCGTACTCAGCAGCAGAGTAGCATAGCGCAAGGCCAGATGTCTTCACTGTGTCTGGTTGTGATCCCCAGGTTGTGCCAGTCAGCTTTCGTATGATATTGTTTCTAGCGCCCACTTTTTGCTTGATGTTCAGGCAGTGCTTCTTGTAGGTCAGAACACGGTCCAAAGTGACTCCCACGTATTTGGGTGTGCTGCAATGCTCCAGTGGGATTCCTTCCCAGGTAATCCTCAGAGCTCGGGATGCTAGTCTGTTCTTAAGGTGAAAGGCACATGTCTGTGTTTTAGATGGATTAGGGATCAGCTGGTTTTCCCTGTAATAGGCAGTTAGAGCACCTAGAGCTTCAGAGAGCTTCTGAATGTAGGGTAGAACTGGCACATGCAACCACCATGGCAACATGGGAGGCTTCCAATGTTGCCATTAGCAATAATGGGGGAACCACACAATCCATGCTTCCCCTCATGGAATCACTCATGTCTGGAGCTAGGTGATGCAGGGCATGGGGAGCAGGGTTCCCCACACTCCCTGATGAAAAGGCAATTCCAGTGGCCATGTGATAAGGTTGTTAGTATGAGGAAACTTCTTCAGAAGCTCCACTCAATGCTGAACAGTGCATCAGCTTGCAGAGCAATAGAACTGGTACTTCTCAGCAATAGCAAAGCAAACAAATAAAGCATGAACAAAGATCTGCAGGAGACAAGGCAGTCCTTTCAAAGAAACAGGATGCAATTGCCTTTCACCTGCTGTTGTGATGCTCATAGACTGACAGTCGGAAGAAAGCAATGAATGCGCCTGGGGGGAATCTGTGGTGAGTCAGAGCTGGGGGCCAGTACTGTGTTGGCATAACTATTGTTGGCACAGCTCAGTAAACAATTAGCAATTCATTCTATGCCCCAAAGTGTTTTGTTGTTTCTCAAGCTGCCAGTCTGCCTGCAGCCACTTCCACCCACACTTGGCACCCGACCAGCTCTTGCTTTGCAAGCAACTGCATAACCTGGATTTCTCTTCTCCGGGAGAAAAGGTGGGGCACGGCTCATGCTAACTTAGTAGCAATGTTGTATCCCTGCGGTTTCTTAGCACTGAATTCAAAACTGCAGAACTGGAGCTGAGCAAGCAGAACCAGTACGCATAGTTGTGCACTCTGTGCGGAATTGGATTGATTGTGCATTGCATGTGGATGCTCCCACCCATTTGGTTATGCCTTTGGCTTCCCATTTTATCTCTTACTTCAGTTGGAAAAAGTATTCATTTGACAAAAGAGTTGTGCAGCACAATTAATATACAATATTTCATGCAGAATTTTTTGCTGCGTAATTCTGCTGAACTTTGCAGTGCTGAAGCTATTCTGGGAAACCTTCAGACTCATCCTCACTACCTCTGAGGATGCTTGCCATAGATGCAGGCGAAACGTCAGGAGAAATGCCTCTAGAACATGGCCCTATAGCCCGAAAAAACCCACAAGAACCTAGTGATTCCAGCCATGAAAGCCTTCAACAATACTTCAGCTAGTTCCTTTCAAATTCAGACTAATATCCCAAGTGGATTCGATATCAGAGGCACAAGCTGCCACTGTTCTGGAAACTAGAGCAGCAGTGAAATTTTTACAGAAATCCCAAGTGTTTAAAATGTTGTGTCACTGCAATTTTGTAAGGAAAATCTCTTGTTGCCATGTAGAAATCATGGAATCATGGAAGAGTTGGAAGAGACCTTATGGGCCATCCAGTCCAACCCCATTCTGCCAAGAAACAGGAAAATCGCATTCAAAGCACCCCTGAGAGATGGTGCATCGAGACTGGGAGTCAGCTGCATTAAGATCACTACTGACCAAAAAAAGGTCATGAGTTCGAAGCCAGCCCGGGTCGGAGTGAGCTTCTGACCAATCTGTGTAGCTTGCTGTCGACCTTTGCAGCCCGAAAGTCAGTTGCATCTGTCAAATAGGAAATTTAGGTACCGCTTATGCGGGGAGGCTAATTTACGACACCATAAAAATCTCCAGCAAGCATGGAAAGAATGAGGAAGTACTTCATCAGTGTCACAAATGGATGGTGAAGCATCCCCTGGTGGCCAGAATATTTATGTATTTATTTCCGGTATTTCTACACCGTCTCTTCTCTACCCCCGGAGGGGGACTCAGGACGGCATACATTGGGCAACGATTTGATGCCGCTTCGTATAAAAAAAAAATTGACAATAACACAACACAATTAAAATACATAAAGCATTAATTAAAACAGTACATAAACATTGATTAAAACAATAATACAATATCACCAGCTGTATCGTCATTCCAGTCAATTTCCAACCAAAGTGCTCATTAAGTCTGCTGTCCGAAAGAATACCCTCATGAAAAAGCTGGAATGTTAAATAGCCTCTGTATGTCTGTCTATATATGTTGTGTGTCTACGGCATTGAATGTTTGCCATGTATATGCACATTGTAATCCGCCCTGAGTCCCCTGCGGGGTGAGAAGGGCAGAATATAAATACTGTATATAAATAAATAAATGGTCATCCAGCCTCTGTTTAAAAGCCTCCAAAGAAGGAGCTTCCACACACTCCAGAGCAGAGAGTTCCACTGCTGAACAGCTCTTACAGTTAGGAAGTTCTTCCTAATGTTCAGGTGGAATCTCTTTTCCTGTTGTTTGTTCCACATCCCAGTCTCCACGGCAGCAGAAAACAAGCTTAATCTCTCCTCCTTATGACTTCCTCTCACATATTTATACCTGGCCCTCATCATGTCTCCTCTCAGCCTCCTCTTCTTCAGGCTAAGCATACCCAGCTCTTTAAGCCACTCCTCATAGGGCTTGTTTTCCAGACTCTTGATCATTTTAGTCCCCCTCCTCTGGGCACATTCCAGCTTGTCAACATCTCCCTTAAATATAGGAGGACTCCTTCACCCACCCCCTGTTTGGGTATCAGCCTGTATGCCAACGACTTAAATCAAGAAATAGTTTTCTAAGATCTACAGAGACACTCGCTGGAACACCTCAGCAAGCGAGAGTCCAAAAGTGGCAGGCTCAAACCCAGAACCTCAAACTATGTCTGATACCAAATGAGAGACTCCCCCCTGGGCACACAGAAGACTGAGCAACTTGGAAGGTGCTGAACAGACTGCGCTCTGGCACCACAAGATGCAAAGCTAACCTTAAGAAATGGTGCTACAAAGTGGAATCCACGACATGCGAGTGCGGAGAAGAGCCAAGCACTGACCACCTGCTGCAATGCAACCTGAGCCCTGCCACATGCACCATGGAGGACCTTCAACACCAGAGGCACTCCAAGTGGCCAGATACTGGTCAAAGGACACTTAATAGAATACCAAGTCTTCAAGCTTTGTGTTTTGTTTGTTTGTTTATTTGTTTTTAATGCAATACAGCTCTTTTGGTTCACTCCTGACACGATAAATAAATATTCACTAGGCCTGGGCAACAATGGAAAAATTTGTTTCTAAAATCGATTTGTATTTGGGGTTTTTTTTTTTGTTTCGATATTTAAAATAATTACAAAATTTTCCTTTTAAAAAGTTCGATATTTACGAAATTTCGTAAATGGTAAAAAATTAACGAATTGATTTCCGAAACAATAACGAATCGATTCGTTAATGGCGGACGCGACCGCGAAATACGCTAAAAAAACCTCCAAAACCTTCTGAAGCTTCCCTCTCCCTCTGTTCTTGACTGTTGGTGTGATATTATAATTTTTTTTCACTAATTAAACCATAAAACTGGCCCAGACATGCGGAAATAATAATGAAACGACCTCAAAACAATAACGAAACGAATACAATATCGAAATATGAAGCATTTACAAAACGTTTTTGAAAATTCGTTTTTTTAAATAATTGCTCCAGAATGGTTCGTTATCGTTTTGTAATTGAAAAAATTAACGAATTATTAACGAATTACGAATTAACGAAACGAAACCGCCCAGGCCTAATATTCACTATATTATTATGTCCCCTTCCTGGGACAAAGCCTCCAGGTAGCATGGGGGAGTTTCCATAACCAAGCATGGATTCAAATCCTGGTCTGCACATCCTTAGTCCAATGCTCAAACCACGATCCCACGTTGACTCTCAACCCAGTAGGTATCGATTGGTAAAAGCCTGTGAGGTTTCTTTAATGAACACAAGCAAGATGAATTGATATGTGTTTCTCTAACTAATAACACCCATTTGATCCATTTGCTCCGGAGCTAAGTTAATCAGGGCCAGTTCAGACTATGCAAGATGGGCGGTCCAAAAGAGACGGCTGCCATGCCAAAGGACAAATGTGCTTTTAAAGCATTATGAAATGAAGTATCTCCCACTAGGCTTGTCCATATAGCTGTGATGGGCTAGAAATTTAATAACCAGGTAGTCTTTCAAGCAATGATGAATTAAAAATGAAGGAAGGAACTGGAATGTAAGGATGTTCTTCAAGATCTATCAAAAAGCAAACATACTGGTGGGTGCAAAAAGTGGTTCCCTAAATACCTTACAAAATATATGTGTTTACAGCTGTTAATTGGCATTTGCAGCACTTTTAAAGCCCAGAGATTAAGTTACTATTCTGCACAACATAATACTTACTTACTTACTTACTTACTTACTTACTTACTTAGGTGAACCCTCGTTCTCAGAGTGTGAGGACCTTCCAAGTGTGGTGTCTTGGCAGTGTGTCCATAGGTGACTGTGGAGCCCTATTCTTGATCTGCATGTTCTCCCCCAGTGAGGGTATTGGTTTCCAGGTGGAATGCAGTCCCAGTCAGGGTTGGCTTGATGCACCTTCCTCTTGGCACGTTTCTCCCTTTCGCCCTGCATTCATGCTGCTTCCAATTCCTCAGCACTGCTGGTCACAGCTGACCTCCAGCTAGAGCACTCAAGAACCATGGCTTGCCAGTTTTCGGTGTCTAGGCCACAGTTTTTAAGGTTGGCTTTAAGCCCATTTTAAAATCTCTTTTCCTGTCCACCAACATTCCATTTCCATTCTTGAGTTCGGAGTAGAGTAACTGCTTTGGGAGATGGTGATTGGGGATTCGGACAACGTGGCCAGTCCAGCAGAGTTGATGGTGTAGGAGCATCGCTTCAGTGCTGGTGGTCTTTGCTTCTTCCAGCACGCTGACATTTGTCTGCCTCTCTTCCCAAGAGATTTGCAGCATTTTTCAGAGGCAGCACTGATGAATCATTCCAGGAGTTGAGTGCGATGTCTGTAGACAGTCCATGTTTGGGAGGACAATGGCTTTATAAACCAGCACCTAGGTATCCCTACAAATGTCCCGATCCTCAAACACTCTCTGCTTCCTTTGGAAGAATGCTGCACTCGCAGAGCTCAGGCGATGTTGTATTTCAGTGTCAATGTTGACTTTTGTGGAGAGGTGGCTGCCAAGAGAGAGGAAATGGTCTGAGCTTCTCGTATGCCTCTGCAAAGGTGTTTAGAGTGGCTTGTAGGTCTTTTTCTGAATGCACGCAGACTACGTTATCATCGGCTTATTGGAGTTCTATAACAGATGTTGTTATGACCTTGGTTTTGGCTTTCAGACTGCTATGTACAGTATTTTTACTGTACGCAAAGCCACACTTTAAGGAAGTTTGAAAGTATAATTGGTTAATTAGTGTTGTTTTAATATACAGGTTTTGATTATTACTGATGAGGAGATATTGGAAAAACAAATATTGATTTATTGATTTATAAATTGTATGTACTTTAAATGTATAGAAAAATCCAGTTCTCTCTGTATTAGAAAGAATGCTGAAGCAAGCTGCGTCCAGGCATAAAAGAGGGGGGCTGAAGGGGGGGCATGTTATCTATACATTCCAGGAGAGAGAGATAAGCCACTGAGACTGGTACAAAAAACCCAGTGCCTTCCTTTAGGGAAGGAGCCTCCTGACAGGTCAAAAGCAGGCCCCTGATGGATGCAAGCTGCTCCTAGGAATACACAGACATGCCTTTTGCATGTTGGAAGGTAGAACCTGATATTCTTATGATGCTAAGATGATGCAGTGAATGAGGTCAATGTATGTAGACACATGTTCTTTGTTTGCTTGCATTTGGAATTTATAAAAGGCACCGTCAATGCCTATTTCAGGGCTCTGGTTTGCTTTTGGACGCAAGTCCACTCCAGGGCCCCAGCTGGAAATAAAATCCATGCTTTTGAGACCTCCAGACCTCTCTTTGTCTCTTTTCCTGAAACCTTCTCCCTGCCATTTCATTACTGTAAGCTACTTTTGTTGGACATTGTCTTCCAGTGCATAAGTGAATCAAAAGCTCCTTAGACTCAGGTTAGGAACATACTATTTTGTGATAAAAACATTGTCTTGTAATTTTATTTGTAAGAAAAGCAAGGACATTTTAATGCTCATTATTTAAGAACAGATTTAAAAAAATGCTATTTTTAAAAGCATCTTTCAAAGAAGATAGAAAGATCTTTCCCAGAATTGGGTTTGATGCTTATATCATTGCAAGTGGACTCTTGTGTGTTGGAGTTAGAATTGCATAGTTGCAGAACGTCCAGCAATGTAATGTAGTTATATTGGCGCATGTAATGTTCCATAATGTAACACCCAGATAGGCTTCCGGTGACCGTTTATGTGGATGCAAATGTGGTCAGTGCACACTACAAAACCATTGTTCCCATGTGTCTCTTCTTCCTTTGCTGTATCTTAGTAGAGAATCAATTTTCTGAGACGGAATGCTTTCCCAAAAGCAAGGGCAAGACTGCAGTGGCAAAGAGCCCAGTGGCCAATCATGCCTGGATGCTATTTCACTCGTGGTTTTATTCATCTGCAGTGCAATTATTCTCTTTTTTCCCCATCCAGCAGTTTCATGTGTCATAATAAAATAAAGTGTTGAGATAATTTTTTAACTAAGCATTAAGTATGCCAGGAAATGTTTTCACGAGGTAATATGCATGTGCTGCATTTTTCTGCATATTCTTTGCTGCAGAGGGACAGCATTCTTTGCAGCATCAGACTGCCCGCTCTTGCCTTCAGAATATATCTATCTAATCTATATATATATAAATGCTCTGTGCATAATGAGTGCCTTCAAAACAAAAGAACCAGTGAATGAAATCACACCAAATTTGGCAACAAAACATCTCACGACACAAGGAGTGACCATCACTCAAAAAAAATGATTTTGTCATTTGGGAGTTGTAGTTGCTGGGATTTATAGTTCACCTAAAATCAAAGAGCCTTCTGAACTCCACCAATGATGGAATTGAACCAAACTTGGCACACAGAACCCCCATGACCAACAGGGAATACTGGAAGGGTTTAGAGGGCATTGACCTTGAGTTTGGGAGTTGTAGTTCACCTACATCCAGAGAGCACTGTGGACTCAAACAATGATGGATCTGGACCAAACTTGGCACAAGCACTCAATACGCCCAAATATGAACACAGATGGAGTTTGGGGGAAATAGACCTTGACATTTTGGAGTTGTAGGTACTGGGATACATAGTTCACCTACAATCAAAGAGCATTCTGAACCCCACAAATGACGGAATTGGGGCAAACTTCCCACACAGAACCCACATGACCAACAGAAAATACTTAAAGCCATCCAGTCCAACTCCCTTCACCAGGGCAAGAAAACATAATCAAACTCCTCCTGAGAAAGAGCCATCCAGCCATAGATATAGATAGATAGATATGATTCACACACAGAGAGAGAGATAGTACTGGAAGGGTTTGGTGAGTATTGACCTTGAGTTTGGCAGTTGTAGTTCACCTACATCCAGAGAGCACTGTGGACTCAAACAATGATGGATCTGGACCAAACTTGGCACAAGCACTCAATACGCCCAAATATGAACACAGATGGAGTTTGGGGGAAATAGACCTTGACATTTAGGAGTTGTAGTCACTGGGATTCATAGTTCACCTACAATCAAAGAGCATTCTGAACCCCACGAATGACAGAATCTGGGCAAATCTCCCACACAGAACCCCCATGACCAACAGAAAATACTTAAGGCCATCCAGTCCAACTCCCTTCACCAGGGCAAGAAAACATAATCAAACTCCTCCTGACAAAGAGGATCCAGTCATAGATATAGATAGATAGATGATAGATAGATAGATAGATAGATAGATAGATAGGGAGTTGTAGTTGCTGGGATTTGTCGTTCACCTTCAATCAAATAGCATGATAGAATTGAACCAACCGGGGCATACAGGACTCCCATGACCAACAGAAAACACTAGAAGGCTTTGGTGAGCATTGACCTTGAGTTTGGGAATTGTAGTTCACCTACATCCAGAGACTACCATGGACTCAAACAAGGATGGATCTGGACCAAACTTGGCGTGAATATTCCATTTACCCAAATATGAACACAGATGGAGTTTGGGGGAAATAGACCTTGACATTTGGGAGTTGTAGGTACTGGGATTTATAGTTCATCTACAATCAAAGAGTGATCTGAACCCCACCAACGACAGAATTGGGCCAAACTTCCCACACAGAACTTCCCTTGACCAACAGAAAATACTCAAGGCTATATCCAATCCAACTCCCTTCACCAGGGCAAGAAAATGTATCAAAGCCCTCCTGAGAAAGAGCCATCCAGCCATAGATATAGATAGATGATAGATAGATAGATAGATATAGATATGATCCACACACAGAGAGATATAGTATCATAGATGTGAAATGGACCCCTGAAGAAGGACAATTATATCTTGCATGTTCCAGAATGGACAAGCCAGACACTCTCCACATCAACACTGGCAAAGAAACAGGAAGAAATACCATTTACCCACAAGCATAAACAAATTCCATATATTAGAAACGAACACTTTCTCATTACTTTATTTTCCAGATCAACAGACTGGGCCACAGCAACGCATGGCAGGGGACCACTAATATATATATATATATATATATATACACACACACACACACACACACATACACATACACACACACACACACACACACACACACACACACACACACACTAACCATCTCCTGCCACGTGTTGCTGTGGCCTAGTCTGTGTATATGTGTTTTGTGTTTGTATATATGTGTGTTTTTGTATATATATGTGTGTGTATATATATATGTCTGTGTATATTTGTGTATTTGTGTGTTTATATGTCTACATGCATATTGTGAATATGTGTGTGCTTGTCTATATGAGTATTTGTGTGTATATATGTATTTATGTGGATATGTGTGTGCTTCTAATCAAGGTGAAAGAAGAAAGCGCAAAGGCCGGGTTGCAGCTAAACGTCAAAAAAAACCAAGATTATGGCAACAAGAATGATTGACAACTGGAAAATAGAGGGAGAAACCGTGGAGGCCGTGACAGACTTTGTATTTCTAGGTGCAAAGATTACTTCAGATGCAGACTGTGGCCAGGAAATCAGAAGACGCTTACTTCTTGGGAGGAGAGCAATGTCCAGTCTCGATAAAATAGTAAAGAGTAGAGACATCAGACTGGCAACCAAGATCCATTGCCTAGTCAAAGCCATGGTCTTCCCTGTAGTCACCTACGGATGTGAGAGCTGGACCTTAGGGAAGGCTGAGCCAAGGAAGAGCGATGCTTTTGAGCTGTGGTGTTGGAGGAAAGTCCTGAGAGTGCCTTGGACTGCGAGAAGATCCAACCAGTCCATCCTCCAGGAAATAAAGCCCAACTGCTCCCTGGAGGGAAGGAGACTAGAGGGAAAGCGGAAGTCCTTTGGCCACATCATGAGGAGACAGCAAAGCCTAGAGAAGGGAATGATGCTGGGGAAAGTGGAAGGCAAAAGGAAGAGGGGCCGACCTAGGGCAAGATGGATGGATGGCATCCTTGAAGTGACTGGACTGACCTTGAGGGAGCTGGGGGTGGTAACGGCCGACAGGGAGCTCTGGCGTGGGCTGGTCCATGAGGTCACGAAGAGTCGGAGACGACTGAACGAATGAACAACAACAACATGTGTGTGCTTGTCTATATGAGTATTTGTGTGTATATATGTATTTATGTGGATATGTATATGATGCATAACTGTAGCAAAATTACAGTTATGAAGTAGCAACAAAAATAATGTTATGATTCTGTGTCATCACAACATGAGGAACTATATTAAAGGGTCACGGCATTAGGAAGGTTGGGAACCACTACTTAAGAGAGCTTCAGAGACAGGTGCCGTGTGCATTTAAGACTCACATCGTGGTTGAAAGAGAGAGAGAGAGAGAAATGAAGGACTTGAGATGGAGGAGGGGAAGGACTCTTTGTGACTTGGGCATTGTAGAGGTCACGGGGGCGATTGCCTAGTTTTATTGATCTAGGCATAAAAACCTCAGCAGATTGGCTTGTCTCTCTTGGCAAGTCACCTAACGTAAGATGAGTTTTCAGAGCCAGCAGCCATTCCATAAATAATATGGAGCAGATTTTATGCCTTGGGGTTTATGGATTCCAGTCATTTCAAATTGATAATATGCCTGTACCAGGAAAAAATTATATTTCTAATTACTTAAAAAGTCTAGTTTTCTGGCCCTACAGAGGGGATTGAGAATTTATAGGGGGGGCTTTATGAGGAACATGAAAAACAGAAATTGGGAAATGCTATTTCAGACAGAAATGGCATGGGTTGTTGTAGGTTTTTTCAGGCTATATGGCCATGCTCTAGAGGCATTCTCTCCTGACGTTTCACCTGCATCTATGGCAAGCATCCTCAGAGGTAGTGAGGTCTGTTCCGATAATTTATTTACAATATTTATATACCGCCTTTCTCACAGATATATAAAGGGGTTTATATATCTGTGGAAAGACCAGGGTGGGACAAAGGTTAGACCACACCTGGAATATTGTGTCCAATTCTGGGCACCACAATTCAAGAGAGATATTGACAAACTGGAATGTGTCCAGAGGAGGGCGACTAAAATTATTAAGGGTCTGGAGAACAAGCCCTATGAGGAGTGGCTTAAGGAGCTGGGCATGTTTAGCCTGAAGAAGAGAAGGCTGAGAGGAGCTATGATAGCCATGTATAAATATGTGAGAGGAAGCCACAGGGAGGAGGGAGCAAGCTTGTTTTCTGCTTCCTTGGAGACTGGGACGAGGAACAATGGCTTCAAACTACAAGAGAGGAGATTCCATCTGAACATGAGGAAGAACTTCCTGACTGTGAGAGCCGTTCAGCAGTGGAACTCTCTGCCCCAGAGTGTGGTGGAGGCTCCTTCTTTGGAAGCTTTGAAACAGAGGCTGGATGGCCATCTGTCAGGGGTGATTTGAATGCAATATTCCTGCTTCTTGGCAGAATGGGGTTGGACTGGATGGCCCAGGAGGTCTCTTCCAACTCTTTGATTCTATGATTCTATGAAAGGACTCTTGTCTGCTGGAGCTGGGTGTGAATGTTTCAACTGACCACCTTGATTAGCATATAATGGCCTGACAGTGCCTGGAGCAAACTTTTGTTGAGAGGTGATTAGATGTCCTTGTTTGTTTCCTCTCTGTTGTTGTGCTGTTGTAATTTTAGAGTTTTTTTTAATACTGGTAGCTAGATTGTGTTCATTTTCATGGCATCTCAATCCATGCAGATTTCATTCTCTCTGCCTTTAATCCCTTTGTGATGTTGAAGGGATTGTGTTGTTCAAAGGATTGTGTTGTCGAAGAGACAGTAAATAAAGAACAACATTAAAAAAAACAGGACAATTCCGGACAGGAAACAATCAGGGCCAACTAACACCTCCCAACAAAGGATTCCCCCAGACAGGAAACAGACAGGCTTTGAAGCTGCAAGGCCATTCAACACCAGCCATCTCTATGTACTGGTTTTTACAAATTGCTACTCCCGACTGTCTTTTCTTTGGTTCAAAGAAAACTGTGCCGAAAACATACGTGATACAATTTTTCTTTCATTCCAGGGGTGCATTTATTTCAAAGGGATAGGACTATCAAACCATTCCTGCACTTAAAATAGTGTTCTTCTGTTCACCCTGGACCTTTTTGTCTTCCCTCTCTACCCAGATAATTTATCACCACAAGTAGATTTATCTGCAGTCCTCCGGGTCGAGATACTGGGATGGCAAATAGTCCTTTTCTTCTTTTCCTTGGAGAGAAAAACGTTTATATTTAGCAGCAAGAAGAACGAAATATTATTTTTCATCCACTATTCATTTGAAAGCTTTCTCCAGGCTTCCGGCAAGTGGAATCTGAACATTTTTGTGATTTATCATCCCAATCCACTTACCACATCGACCGGGCCAGCTCCAACAAGACACGGCATAATGGCCACTTAGCCAGTGTCACGCCATTACTTTGACGAAAATATTATCTGGCTGATCATAATGATTCAATTCGGAGGAAGAAATGGCAGAACCACTTCTGAGTATTCCTTGCCAAAGAAAACCCTATGAAATAAGGAACCAGGGGTGCATTTGCCCTGTAGAATGAATGCGGTCTGATGCTACTTTCACTGTCATGGAACAATGCAATGGAATTCTGGGATTTGTAGTTTGGTGAGGCACCAGCTGCATGTGCCTTTCATCTCAAGAACAGACAAGCATCCTGAGCTCTGAGGATGACCTGGGAAGGAATCCCACTGGAGCATTGCAGCGCACCCAAATACCTGGGAGTCACCCTGGACCGTGCTCTGACCTACAAGAAGCACTGCCTGAACATCAAGCAAAAAGTGGGTGCTAGAAACAATATCATACGAAAGCTGACTGGCACAACCTGGGGATCACAACCAGACACAGTGAAGACATCTGGCCTTGCGCTATGCTACTCTGCTGCTGAGTACGCATGCTCAGTGTGGAACGCATCTCACCACACTAAAACAGTAGATGTGGCTCTTAATGAGACATGCCGCATTATCCAGGGTGTCTGCGCCCTACACCACTGGAGAAATTACACTGCTTACCCGGTATTGTACCACCGGGAAGTAGCAGCCAATAGTGAAAGGACCAAGGCAGAGACATCTCCAGCTCATCCCCTGTTTGGGTATCAGCCAGCATGTCAATGACTTAAATCAAGAAATAGTTTTTCTAAGATCTACAGAGACACTCGCTGGAACACCTCAGCAAGCGAGAGTCCAAAAGTGGCAGGCTCACACTCCGAACCTCAACCAATGGCTGATACCAAATGAGAGACTCCCCCTGGGCACACAGAAAACTGGGCGACTTGAAAGGCACTGAACAGACTGCGCTCTGGCACCACGAGATGCAGAGCCAATTTTAAGAAATGGGGCCACAAAGTGGAGTCCACGACATGCGAGTGTGGAGAAGAGCAAACCACTGACCACCTGCTGCAATGCACCCTGAGCCCTGCCACATGCGCAATGGAGGACCTTCTTGCGGCAACACCAAAGGCACTCCAAGTGGCCAGACACTGGTCAAAGGACATTTAATCAACTACCAAACTTGCAAACTCTGTTTTGTCTGTTTGTTAAAAATTTGTTTAAAATGTAATACAATTGTCTGGTTGATACTGACACGATAAATAAATAAGGCACCAGCACTCGTTGGCAAAGAAGGCTAAAGACCTTGTAAAATGGCATGCATATATCTGGTATGATATGTGGCGTAGCTGGTTGGGAGTCAGCTGCATTAAGATCACTACTGACCAAAAGGTCATGAGTTCGAAGCCAGCCCGCGTCGGAGTGAGCTTCCAACCAATTTGTGTAGCTTGCTGTTGACCTTTGCAGCCTGAAAGACAGTTGCATCTGTCAAGTAGGAAATTTAGATATCATTTATGAGGGGAAGCTAATTTAACTAATTTACGATGCCATAAAACTCTCCGATAAGCATGCAAAGAATGAGGAAGTACTTCATCAGTGTCACAAATGGACAATGAAGCAACAGCTCCCCTGGTGGCCAGAATATCCTCATGAAAAAGCTAGAATGTTAAATAGCCTCTGTGTGTCTGTCTATGTATGTTGTGTGTCTATGGCATTGAATGTTTGCCATGTATATGTACATTGTAATCCACCCTGAGTCCCATGTGGGGTGAGAAGGGCGGAATATAAATACTGTAAATAAATAAATAAATAAAGTAGAGAAAAATTTTGGCAATCATTACACTTGATCATTATTGATAAAGATTTGGGAAAAATACAAAAATAAACTATATTTGAAGACCCCAATGTGGATATCTCCACTGGAAGCATGACAAAAAAAAGAGTTAGGAGGAGAAACTTGGCCAACCTATAAGGACATATTATTAAAAGTGGACCGTAAATACGAACTAAGGAAACAGGAGGAAATAAATCCAAAGTTCAAAAATGTTTCATGGTTTCAATCTAACCAGATAAAAGAACACTTTAAGGTAGACAAAAAAAATGGTTTTATAGAAAAGGACCCTGTAGAGATGTGTTCATTATAAAGTGTTATTTATAATGTGTTTAAACTGTATTTATAATGTTTATTATAGAGTGTTTAATGTACTGTGTTTAAACTGCATTTATGTATTACATTTATTGCCATGGCCTAGCTGTGAGGGATAGGTTGCCATGGTGACAAGACAAGGCAGAAGAGGAGGTGGGCGGAGCTTAAGGAGAAAAAGGTTGGAGTGTGGCAGTTAAGCTCCAGTCCGGTGGAGGAGACCCGGAGAAGAGCAGAGCCAGTTAAGGGCTCTGGGAAATAGCAGAGTCAAGAAAGGACTCTGGGGGAAAGTACAGGGTTAGTCAAAATGCATAGGCCAAACATACATACAATTGTATGTATGTTTGGCCTATGCATTTTGACTAACCCTGTAGTTTAGTCCGGTGGAGGAGACCCGGAGAAGAGCAGAGCCAGTTAGTTAGGGCTCTGTTGTGAAGCTGTGAGAATTCAGCAGTTCTTAGAATTTGTGAATATTTCTTCAGCAAGAGAGCTGAAGGTGTTACCTTGTTAGATTACTTAGGTTAAAGAATCTAACAGAGGGGGTTTTAAGGATCGCCAGTAAGGAAAGACTGGTGATCAGTGGTTTGTTCCGAGTATAGGGCAAACAGTGTGGACATTCACAATAGGGAACTCTGGAATAGTATAAGCACTTCACTAAAGAAGGAGTTTGTAGATTTGTAACATTCAGAAGCCTGAAAGTATCTCAAACCAGCCATTTTGTAACATCAAGCCTTGTGCCAAGTTCAAACTCTCAAAACTGCAACAATTACGTTCTGTTAACAATAAAACTTGTTCTCTTTTTATTTCAAACCTGCCTCCTCCATTGCTGTTATGCTTGGTGCATTCCACACTACCAAAATCACCTCACAACCCAACTAAAGATAAACAGAGACATAAACCAGCGTCTCTAAACATATTGGTGGCAGCTTAATTGATATTTAAAAGAAGGTTCCTCACAGAATATTGGTGGCATTAAAGAAGATTAATACTTCCTCACATAATTTTTGGTGGCATTTTAGTGAGATTAGCGCTGCTTCTTTACATTTTTTGTTGACAAGCGGTGGGATTAACGCTTCTTCACAGACCCCTTCTGGGAAAGAGTGATATTAAGGGAAAAGAAAAAAAAATCACAAAACTATATGAGATTATACTACAATGGGTCACAGAAACAGAACAAATTAAAGAAGGTGTGGTGAAATGGGCATCAAATTTAGGGACAAATATAAAATTAGAGGAATGGGAAAAAAACTTGGTCAAAAAATTAAATTCACCTATGCATCAGATCTTAAGGAAAATTGGTTTAAGATGATACAGCCTGGAACCACAGGTCTCGGCGGTGGCCAGGGAAGCTTTTGCACAGTTAAAACTTGTGCGCCAGCTGCGCCTGTACCTTGGGAAGTCTGATAGAATCATAGAATCATAGAATCAAAGAGTTGGAAGAGACCTCATGGGCCATCCAGTCCAACCCCATTCTGCCAAGAAGCAGGAATCTGGGCATGGTGGTCCATGCTCTGGTTAGATCCCGAATAGATTACTGCAATGCACTCTATGTGGGTTTGCCTTTGAACACTGTTCGGAAACTTCAACTAGTCCAACGGGCAGGAGCCAGATTGCTCACCAAAACCCCTTACAGGGAGCACATCAACCCCCCCCCCCCCCCCCCGCTATAACAGCTCCACTGGCTGCCGGTCCATTTCTGAGCACAATTCAAAGTGCTGGTCTTGGTCTATAAAGCCCTATACGACTCCGGCCCAGCTTTCTTACCCAAACGTATCTCCCTCTAATTAAGCATCGAATCAATCTTAGGAACTGATCCCCTTCCCTCATGGCCACCACTGCAAGCAGCGGAAGTGATATAACACGGCTGCAAGCGAACAAAGCCCCGGGTGAAGACTTTCTCCCACCAGAACTGTTCAAGCAAAATATAGATTGGTGGCATGTTCTGTTCCATCAGGCTGGAAACTAAGCATTATAGTGCCAATTTTGAAGAAAGGAGTTAAAGTCGACCCTAGGAATTATCGTCCAATCAGGCTGTTTTTACGCAAAAAGCACTGCATGTTTTTACGCAAAAAGCGCTGGCCATCCACGAGAAGATTGAAGCAGAGAGAGGTGACCTTGCTGCCATCAACAAAATTCAAACTTAAAAACTTAATATGGACATGCCTCTAGTTTTACCTTCCCGCGCCCCTGCCCAAACCCTACTTTAAGGAATGAATCAATTTTTAATCTTTTAATTTTTTTTTATCTTGTAGTTGCACAATCATTTAGGAGTGGGTTGACAGGCCAGTAGGCCGGGATGCCTTGTATTTATATATGGTTTTACTGTATGTAGGGGCAAGTGTGTATGTTTTGTATGTTTTGCATGTTTTGATATGATCAAAATTGACTAATCAATAAAGAATTGTTGTTGTTGTTGTATCTCCCTCTAGATTCCACCTCGTAGTTTAAGATCCACCAGGGAGGCCCTGCACTCAGTCCCATTGGCCTCGCAAACGCATCTGGTGGGGACAAGGGACAGGGCCTTCTCGGTGGTGACCCCCCACTTGAGGAACTTGCTCCCCAGCGAGATTAGATTGGCGTCCTCCCCCCTTTCCTTCAGGAAAGAACTGAAATTGTGGTTGTGGAACCAGGCCTTTGGATAGCAGACATAATGGCTCTTGGACATTGAACTGGACCAGATGATTGTTATAACAATGGAAACAGCTATCTGTGTTGTGACTCAGCTGGAACCACAGACACAGACTGATAGTGTTGTGACTCAGAGTGACTCTGACAAGGATGATGGGATTCAGGTTCACAATAAGGTTCAAAATGTTCCTGTTGCAGACAAGGAGGAACAGGGTGTGCAAGTTCAGTTTCCCACAGCAGGGAATGATGTTTTTGATACTGAAACTAGCCAGGTGCAAATGGACTCAGAGAAGGAGAACAGTTCTCAGCCTGATAGTAAGCAGGAAGGCAACCAGGCTGACACTAACAAGCAGCCTGACCTTGATGAAACAGGAATCCTAGATCGGGTTGACAGTTTGGAATTCAGAGTTCGAAGGAGTGTGAGAATAGCCAACAAGAAGGAGGTCAGAGGCCAAAGAAATGCTTTCATGTCTTGCAAAGGGTATTAAGCAGTGTGTTTCAAAACAAACCTTTGTCAGAGCAACTTCTCGCTCAACCAAGCAGCTTGTGCTCGTTTTCCTGTGTCCATAGTCTTGGGATTTTGTCATGCTCTCATGGGACTTCAACAACCCAGCGATTCCAGCCATGAAAGCCCTTGACAATACACTTGGCAGTTGTTTAGAAATACTGTGAAACAGTTTGACAGAAGGAACCGCAGAACGGAATGTGATAATTAACCTGGTAGATTTCAGTCGGCAATGGTGTGCAAACCTCCAGCCAAACCAATTATTTCTTAATCAGCTCAGGGTTTCTTTGTCAGTGTGAATAAGACATCTGGGGCACAACCAAGGGTGGGGGAAGCTCTTTCTTTTTTTTCTTTCTTCAGTATGTACAGGCAGGTCCCAAATTACAAACCTCCAGTTTACAAAGGACTCATATTTAGGACTGGGGCTGAGACAATAGGAAGTGAGAGAAATCTCCCCCTCAGAAGGAAGGGAAATTCACTCCTAAAAGAATTATTATCATGGGGAAAAGGTCCCTCCACTGAAGCTTTATCACCAGTCCTTTTTTCCAAATCTAATTATGACAGGGACAGAAAGTGAGATGAAATCCTCTGAACAGGGACACAGACAGCAAAAGAAACACCACACGTGGGTTAACCTTTCCCTATGCTCTTCAAACCAGTGGTGCAGTGGGTTAAACCGCTGAGCTGCTGATCTTGTTGACTGAAAGGTCGGCAGTTCAATTCCAGGGAGAGGGGTGAGCTCCTGCTGTTAGCCCCAGCTATTGCCAACTAGCAGTTCAAAAACATGCAAATGTGTGAGTAGATCAATAGGTATCCAAGGAATGCTTTCATTCAGGGACAATTTCATCCTGCTATGTTAGCAGTAGCTGGTGCTAACAGCAGGAGCTCATGCCGTTCCCTGGATTCGAACCTGAGAACTTGGTCAGCAAGTTCAGCAGCTCAGCACTTTAACCTACTGCACCACCAGAGGCTCCACTGGAAGGACTATCACTGATTTTTATTTATTGTGTCAGCAGCAAACTAAACAGCTGTATTGTAATTTTTAACAAACAAATAAAACACAACGTTTGCAAGCTTGGTAGCTGATAAATTTCCTTTGACCAATAGCTGGCCACTCAGAGTGCCTCTGGTGTTACTATAAAAAGGTCCTCCATTGTGCATGTAGCAGGGCTCAGGTTGCATTGCAGCAGGTGGTCTGTGGTTTGCTCTTCACCACATGCGCATGTCGTGGATTCCACTTTGTGGCCCCATTTCTTGAAGTTGGCTCTGCATTTCGTGGTGCCAGAGTGCAGTCTGTTACAAGTCGCCCAGACTTCTGTGTGCCCAGGGGGGAGTCTCTCATTTGGTATCAGCCATTGATTGAGGTTCTGGGCTTGAGCCTGCCACTTTTGGACTCTCGCTTGCTGAGTGTCTCTGTAGACCTTAGAAAACTATCTCTTGATTTAAGTCGTTGACATACTGGCTGATATCCAAACAGGGGATGAGCTGGAGATGTCACTGCCTTAGTCCTTTCACTATTGGTTGCTACTTCCCGGCGGATGTCAGGTGGTGCGATACCGGCTAGACAGTGTAATTTCTCCAGTGGTGTAGGGCGTAGGCATCCTGTGATAATGCGGCATGTCTCATGAAGAGCCACATCCACTGTTTTAGTATGGTGAGATGTGTTCCACACTGAGCATGCATACTCAGCAGCAGAGTAGCACAGCGCAAGGGCAGATGTCTTCACTGTGTCTGGTTGTGATCCCCATGTTGTGCCAGTCAGCTTTTGTATGATATTGTTTCTAGCACCAACTTTTTGCTTGATGTTCAGGCAGTGCTTCTTGTAGGTAAGAGCATGATCCAGAGTGACTCCCAGGTATGTGGGTGTGCTGCAATGCTCCAGTGAGATTCCTTCCCAGGTGATCCTCAGAACTCGGAATGCTTGTCTGTTCTTGAGATGAAAGGCACATGTCTGTGTTTTAGATGGATTAGGGATCAGCTGGTTTTCCCTGTAGTAGGCAGTAAGAGCACCTAGAGCTTCGGAGAGCTTCTGTTCAACCATCTCAAAGCTCCCTGCTTGAGCGGTAATGATCACTGTGATAATATAATGTCATTTTGGCACATTCTATAGATAAAGAGAACTGGGTGGGACAAACCAAAACAAATATCAACAGGTATCAATTTACATTTAGACTATCCCTAAAGTTCCTCCAATCCTTCAATATGTCACTATTTATCTAACCTCTAAAAGACAACATGAAAGAATACAACTAATGTTCTTTCACCAAAACAGTTGAGTTAAAAGTTATCTGGAAAGAACATCCACCATTCCGGTTGGACACTCTTTAACCTTGTTTTTTGCAAAAGTGTCATAAGGACACTAAAATGTACAACATAGAAAAAATGCTTCTTTTGGTGCCTTTTCAACTCTCTTTCCCCTCATTTTTGCCTGAATAATATGCTAGTGAAGAACATTCATTAGTGGGCAAGATAATAAGTTATGGCATGCATCTCTCCACTGAATTAATAAAAGTTTGGTTCAAAGCTCATTAATAGCAACAAAAATAGAAGCTTCAGTGTTATGCAGCATCATTACATCTCTAACATTTGCAGATGACATTTTCAGCCCTGAAGGCATTCAGCTCAGCCCTAAGGCAAATCATTTTAATGTCTTTTAGAGAGTCTTTTCCAAGAGAAGAAGTGGAAATATTAAAGGACTCTCAAGCCATTGATTCATTCTGCATCTCTTATAGCTTTTTTTCAAGAACGTTCCTGGATAAATATTATGCATGCAATGTTCTTGAAAGCAGCAGAATGATGTAGCAGTTTGAGTTCTGTATTACGATTCTGGAAATCAGGGTTTGAATACCCTCTCGACTACAAAACCCACCCAGCAAGTCACACAATCTCAGCCTCAAGGGAAGCCAAAGACAACTGTTCCGTCTTCCAGGAGCATAGCTTGCTTTACCTTTTAGTTGCATGGGATAGTGTTCTTTTGCATTTCCCCAGGGTTGCTACAGACCCAGCAGCACCCTGGAAGTTAAACAGTATCAGAGTCTGGAAAGCCAGGCTTCAGGCCCTCTGCAGTTATTGGTTTAGAAAGTATCTCTTTGGGTTAGGAGTCCACCCTTTTTCCTGGGACTGAGATCTCCATTTTGGAATCTCCCCTGCCTCCTTTAGTAGAGAAAAGAACCTCAGATGTGCTGTTGGCCATGCAGGGAGCTCTGAAAAACCCATTGTGAGTACTATTGAGTTGTAGATAGATATAGAGATAAAGAAAGCAATTGAGCAATTGAGTCATAGATAGAAATTGAGTTATTAAGAAAGGCAATTGAGTATTATTGCGCCCATACCTTGGGAAGTCTGACTTGGCCACGGTGGTCCACGCTCTGGTTACATCCCGTCTAGACTACTGCAATGCTCTCTACGTGGGGTTGCCCTTGAAGACTGCTCGGAAGCTTCAAATGGTCCAGCGCTTGGCAGCCAGGTTGCTAACAGGAGCGGCACTCAGGGAGCATATCACTCCTCTGTTGCGCCAGCTCCACTGGCTGCCAATCTGCTACCGGGCACAATTCAAAGTGCTGGCTTTAGCCTATAAAGCCCTAAACGGTTCCGGCCCTACTTACCTCTCCGAACACATCTCCACCTATGAACCGACTAGGACATTAAGATCGTCTGGGGAGGCCCTGCTCTCGATCCCGCCTGCATCACAGGCGTGCCTGGCGGGGACGAGAGACAGGGCCTTCTCGGTGGTGGCCCCTCGGCTGTGGCATGCCCTACCTGTAGACATCAGACAGGCCCCGTCATTGTTGACGTTCCGGAGGAAGGTGAAGACCTGGCTCTTCAAACAAGCGTTTGGCTAAATCAGTGCAATTGATTATAGAAATACGGTGCAATCGAACATAGGAACTTGGAACAAGGATTATGAGAATGGTTCTGATTTGGTGCTGAGGCGTTATGATAATGATTATTTGTTGATATTGACTGTTATGTATAATGTGTTTTAATTGCCTTTGACATTGTTTTGTGATTTGTACTGTGTAAACCTCTTTGAGTCGCCTACGGGCTGAGAAAAGCGGTATAGAAATAAAGTAAATAAATAAATAAATACTTCATCTCCAAAAGTGACCTTGTGCTTAGATAGGGAAAGACCTTTTCTTTCTAACCAGATCACCTCAGGGTTAAGGTGAAATATCTTGGGATTTTTTTCCACCATTTGGAGAAAGGTTACCTCAGTAATTGAAGAAAAAGGGAAAGAAAGAACATCTCTATGGTTTCTCAAATTGATTGTTTGTGTTGTAACTTTTTCAAGCTGTGCTAAGTCTGCCAAGGACTTTGGAAATAAATGTTTTTTTTTATTTTCATATCTTGACTGGCATCAGTTGCTGAAAGTATTGAGTTATTGCTTCAAAGAAAGACCCCCCCCCCCCCCCAAGCAGTTCGCCCAGATAAAGAGAGAAGCACATCTTAGTTTTAATGTTATAGGGTCTGGGTGTGATGGCACAGCAACCTCACTGTGACAAATCTTGCCAAGAAAACACCATGATAGATACACCTTAGAGTTGCTATAAGTCAGAAACAAGCTGAAGGAATACAACCAACGTTCTTGCGATTGGGGCTAATTCTATGTATTTCCCACCTGAGAGCAGTTCAAGAAATTGGTCTCGCATCTTGTTGCAGGATGGGTTTGTAAAATGATATATAGTTTCCAAATCACGGCCGCCCTGCACTCTGGATAGTAAGCGTTCCAGAAGCAGACAAAATACATCTGAGTCCTTTCACATCAAAACACGCTTCAGCCTGCCTATCGGCAGAGTCCAACTGCAAACATCTCCATTACTAACCTGTACATTGTTTCGTAAATTCACAGATTCAGGTTTTCATCCAAAATATCCAGAGTCTTTAATCTTCACCGTGTTGCAGCATAGATAGGAGAGATACTATCAAGAGAGACCCTTTCCGGAGAAAAGAAAAGTACGGCTTTATTTCCAGCTGGGACTCTGGTGAGGAGTTGTGTCCAAAAGCACCAGAGCAAATGATATAGCTGTTGACAGCCTTTTATACCCTCCATTGCAGGCAAACAAAGAACATGCTTCTACATACATTGATGTCATTCTCTACATTATTTTAGCATCATACGAATATCAAATTCTATCTTCCAACATACAAAAGGCATGTCTCTGTGTATTTCTTTCTAGCAGCATCTTACAGCTTACATTCATCAATCAAGGGGCCTACTTTGACCTGTCATGAGGCTCCTTACTTTTTACTTATCTCTGTTGCTACTAGGACAGGCTTATCCCTCTCCTGGAATGTTCCCCCGCCTGCCCGTGCCTTGGACACAGATCTCCTTCAGCATTCTTTCTATACAGAGAGAATTTGATTTTTCTATAAATTTCAATGCTTGTAAAGTACATACAATTTATATGTCAAGACCCAGAAGCCTTAAGTAGAGCCAAACACAAGATAAAGAGTTCAAACACAGCTTTATTATACAAAAATAGTCGTTCAAAGCACTTTACTTGAGTGCATAGAGTCAAAGTAGCAATTTGGCATCAAAAACGCAATGATACCAGTAACAAAAATATAACCCGGATTATAACGCTGTTTAATCCGGGTTAAACTCAAAGTTCAGCAATTTGCTTGAAAATTGACACAGCACAAAAACACAGTCACAGAAGATGGAAAACGATGTGATGTTCAAGCACAAAGTTAGCAGAGTTTAAAGTCCAAAAAGCCAAAAGTGATAGTCAAACTGGTCTGTGGTCAAGCCGCTGGGAAACGTAAACTCTGGAATGCAGGAATCTCAGGAATGCAGGAACACAGGAACACTGGAAGCTGTAGCCAAGGACCCAAGCTCGAGAGTTGGCAGTAACAAAGATTTATGTCCCATAAAGACACTTTGCCTTCTGCAAAGTATCATTCAAACAGAACCCACTTTTATCCTAGATCTCCTCATTAGAGGATGATGAGCTCCCCATCCTTTCCTCATCGCTCTCAGCTGCATCCAACCCCGCAGCTGAACCCGAGTGTGCATCCCTCCACCTCTGCCAGCGTCTGCCAAGACTTAGATCTTGTCAAGTGCTCCCCGGTTGCCAATCCCCTGTGAACCCCTCAAATTCATCACTGGAGATGGGTTGGTTACAAATGTCCCTAATCTGTTGAACATTGGTCCAATCCAGCTCCTCCTCCTCTCCCATATCACTCCCAGACCCATCACTCCTTTCAAACCCCATGAAATCCTCGTCCTCCGTTGGAACACTAAGTATTTCCTGGATGCTTTCTCTGAAGCTCCTCATCAGACTCCCGATCGTGTGTATCCCTATTTACTCCTCTACTCTCCTCCCCATCTCACGTTTTGCAATCGGAGAAGCCTTCAAATGTCTCAGAATCACTTGGGGGCATGGTTATTTCCCTAATGCGTTTCTGCTGTTGCTCCCCCTCTGACTCCTGCGCAGACCTCTTCTCCCTCCTACCAGTAGTTGGAACGTTACCATCATGCTGAACTACAACATTATACATACATAAATATCTATTTTTCCAATATCTCCCCATCAACCGTTGTAATATAACAAATGTACAATTGTTGCATCCCAGTTCAAGAAACGAGACCATAAGATTAAATCCACCACACTGGACTGTAGGAAAAGCAATCCTTGTTTATTGATGAAAAATTGGTTACAAAAGAAAGGTAAATGCAAAGTCAAAAAGCCACAGAAAAACACAGCAGTCAGTAGAATCTCTGAACTTGAGCAAAATTTCAAAAGCCACAATACAAGAACCAGGAATCTGTTAGCCTTTTACTAACCATGAACTTGATAACTAAGCCTCTGGGATTACTGGCCATGGAACACAGGAATTCTGCCAAGGCACAGCCACAGTCCCAAACGTTGCTTGATCTAAAGATGCACCCGGCAGGAGGCCTCTTAAACCAAAGAAGCTATTCTTTGAAACGCCCCTTGACTTTGACATCTGGGCCTGTCTCTCCTGTAAACGATGTGACCTTCGTAGAAACTGGGAAACATTTCTGTCTCTAACTATCTGTTCTCTTCGGTCCTCATTAAAAACCCCAGGTGGAGAGATATCACTGCTAGTGATATCACGGCTAACTTCCAAAACATTTTCCTCCAGCTGTTGAGTTTCATTTTCATCCCCGCTGACCTCTGCATCAACAACAGATTCCATACTGTCAGGGTCAGGGAGAGCTTGCTCAGTTGGAAAAACTATCAGAGAATCCGGTTCACACAGATTAGGATCAGGCTCAACCCCAACAACAATCAGGATACACAGATCAACTTTCAGGCTTGTCCTTATAAACCATCAGATCCTCAAAGAGTCACATACAGAATAGACAGATACTCACAATGAGTCACATAGGAGAGAGAAAGATGGAACCTTTCACCCCCCTTTTATATCCACCTGCTGACAGGTTATCAGTAAAGGAAAATGGCTTTGCAATACACCTCACATGGTTATGACTCAGCCACTACCACGTCTCCTTGGGTATTTCATCTTGACATTTGCAGTCATGATCCAGGTGTTATTGATGATGATGATGATGATGATGATGATGATGATGATGATAATAATAATAATAATAATAATACACTGTATTATGAAGATTACATGTAATATAAAATGTATAATTCTTATATTGTATTATTATTCGTATTATATTGTATTACATTATAATATTATTATCAATATTATATGTGAATACGATATATTATATTATTAGCACGGCACATCAAACTTTACTTAACTTTCTTCTCCTTTCCCTGTCATTATTATTCCTCCTTCACTGGTAGAAGGAAAAAAATCATACCATTTTATTTTCTGCTAAGATCAAGCAAATGTGTAGATTTACTGCTTCTCAGCACTACCTATCATCCCAGGCATCATTTGTTTTTAATCTAATTGGGCCAGTCTTGTCCAGGCTCCATCACCAACCCTCCATCTCTGATAAAATATTGGCCTCATGTATATTTTTTACGGCTAATACTTCACCAGAGTGTTACACTGAAAGCAATAAGTTATCGTCGCAAAATTTGGTTCAGGTTCTTTTCAAAAGGCGAAAAGAATAAAAAGCCAGACGATGAATGGGCACCGTTTATTCTTTTCTTTTAAACTGTCTTGGTCTAATGCAGATGTTGGTGGCCAGGAATACTAAATAACGTTGATTGTCTAGTATCTATCTGAAGTATTCTGCTTGCTGATTACAATCTCCAGTGAGACAAATAAGAACTTTCACAAATGCTTCAAGGACCACCAAAGCATATCAAAGTATAGTTTGTGCACAAAAACTCGGGTCCTGGATATTTCAAGGGGCTTGTTGAATTCAGAGGAAGAGGGCACTTCTTCTTTTCTCTATGCTCAAGAGCAGCTAGAAAAACATCAAGTGCATCTATCTATGAAGCCAATCACTTATCCTGCCACCTTCACCACCTTTGCTGTCTCTCATACACAGATGTATATTCTGCCAATGCTTTCCTAGCCAAATCTTTACAGTAATACTTTGAGATGACTAAGAACTTTATCTCATAAACCCACCAATCCACTACAGTCACATTGAGAGCACATACACTGCTTATTATTTATCATGTCAGAAGTGAATTGAGAACACAGTTATCTATATATATAAAAAGAGAAAGGGCGTCCAACGGGACAGCAAAACTCAAAACCCCCCTGACGAAAATTTACCAAATTTACCATGCACATACCTCAACCCACAAGGTATGCACAAACCGATTCAAAATTCTACACAACATTTTGACACACTCACAGCAACAAAAACCAACTGAGCATGCGCAAAGGCACCCCGCCGCAAGTCCCTGGCGCGCGCCATTACCGCTCAAGCAGGGAGCTTTGAGATGGTTGAACAGAAGCTCTCCGAAGCTCTAGGTGCTCTTACTGCCTATTACAGGGAAAACCAACTGATCCCTAATCCATCTAAAACACAGACATGTGCCTTTCACCTTAAGAACAGACAAGCATCCCGAGCTCTGAGGATTACCTGGGAAGGAATCCCACTGGAGCATTGCAGCGCACCCAAATACCTGGGAGTCACTCTGGACCGTGCTCTGACCTACAAGAAGCACTGCCTGAACATCAAACAAAAAGTGGGTGCTAGAAACAATATCATACGAAAGCTGACTGGCACAACCTGGAGATCACAACCAGACACAGTGAAGACATCTGCCCTTGTGCTGTGCTACTCTGCTGCTGAGTATGCATGCCCAGTGTGGAACACATCTCACCACACTAAAACAGTGGATGTGGCTCTTAATGAGACATGCCACATTATCACGGGGTGTCTGCGCCCTACACCACTGGAGAAATTACACTGTTTAGCCGGTATTGCACCACCTGACATCTGCCGGGAAGTACCAGCCAATAGTGAAACGACCAAGGCAGAGACATCTCCAGCTCATCCCTTGTTTGGGTATCAGCCAGACGTCAACGACTCAAATCAAGAAATAGTTTTCTTAGATCTACAGAGACACTCTATGGAACACCTCAGCAAGCTAGAGTTCAATAGTGGCAGGCTCAAACCCAGAACCTCAATCCATGGGTGATACCAGATGAGAGACTCCCCCCTGGGCACACAGAAGACTGGGCGACTTGGAAGGCGCTGAACAGACTGCGCTCTGGCACCACGAGATGCAGAGCCAATTTTAAGAAATGGGGCTACAGCAGTGGTTCTCAACCTTTCTAATTCCGCGACCCCTTAATACAGTTCCTCGTGTTGTGGTGACCCCCAACCATAACATTACTTTTGTTGCTACTTCATACTTGTAATTTTGCTACTGTTATGAATTGTAATGTAAATATCTGATATGCAGGATGTATTTTCAGTCACTGGACCAAATTTGGCACAAATACCCGATATGCCCAAAATTTGAATACTGGTGGGGTTGGGGATGATTGATTTTGTCATTTGGTAATGCTGGAGTTGCTGGGATTTATAGTTCACCTTAAATCAAAGAGCTTTCTGAACTCCATCAATGATAAAATTGAATCAAACACAGCACACAGAATTCCCTTGACCAAGAGAAAATACTGGGAAGGTCTGGTGGACATTGACCTTGAGATTTTGGAGTTGTAGTTCACCTACATCCAGAGAACACTGTGGACTCAAACAATGATGGATCAGGATCAAACTTGGCACAAATACTCAATATGCCCAAATGTGAACACAGAGTTTGGAGAAAATAGACCTTGCCATTTGGGAGTTGTAGTTGTTGGGATTTATAGTTCACCCACAATGAAATAGCATTCTGAAGCCTACCAACAACAGAATTGGACCAAACTTCCCACACAGAACCCCCATGACCAACAGAAAATACTGTTTTCTGATGGTCTTTGGCGACCCCTCTGACACCCCCTCGCGACCCCCACAGGGGTCCCGACCCCCAGGTTGAGAAACACTGGGCTACAGGGTGGAATCCACGGCATGCGAGTGCGGAGAAAAGCAAACCACTGACCACCTGCTGCAATGCACTCTGATCCCAGCCACATGCACGATGGAGGACCTCCTTGCGGCAACACCAGAGGCACTCCAAGTGGCCAGATACTGGTCAAAGGACATTTAATCAGCTACTAAGTTTGCAAAATTTGTGGGTTTTTTTATCTGTTTGTTTATTTTGTTCTGTTAGAAATGTAATACAATGTTCTGGTTGCGGATGACACGATAAATAAATAAATAAATATATCTGGTCTGTCTTTGAAAGAAGAAGAAGTGCCTGGGGAAAAAAGGCCGCCTGTTAAGTGATTGGCAGTGATGTGTGAAAGCAGAAAGTCAATCAGCAGACCCTGGGAATTCCAAAACTCATAGCTCTCCACACGCTCCAATGCTTCAACGCCTTGCATGGAAAGGGGGGGGGGGGGGGGAATTAAGAAACAGGAGAGCTGGGTACAATATTGCACCAGATATTGGCATCGACATGCCTACTAATAACACCATCAACATTTCTTTCGCCGTTGAGCCAAGAATATTGCTGGTATGTTTTATTGAGGGCCGATGGAGCCGAAATAAGACACTGATACTAGAAATGCTTATTTAAAATGCTCCAAGGGAGTTTAAGTGTGCCAGCGGTTTACTGATCGTCTATTTTGATTTGACATGACTCTTAACACAATTTCTTGACAACGCTGCTTGCAGGCACAGTTGCAAATTGGGGACAACCGTGAATTGATGCCCTTTATGCCACCATGGCTTACAGTATGAGAAAATGCAAGCTATGGATTTATTGTATTGTCGAAGGCTTTCATGGCTGGAATCACTAGGTTCTTGTGGGTTTTTTCGGGCTATAGAGCCATGTTCTAGAGGCATTTCTCCTGACGTTTCGCCTGCATCTATGGCAAGCATCCTCAGAGGTGTGAGGTCTGTTGGAAATAGGACAATGGGTTTATATATCTGTGGAATGGCTGGGGTGGGGCAAGGAGCTCTTCCCTGCTGCAGTTAGGTGTGAATGTTTAGTTGATCACCTTCATTAGCATTTGAAGGCCTGCCTGAGCCTGGGAAAATCTGTTGCTGGGAGGTGTTAATCTGTGCCTGGTTTTTTCCTCTCTGTTGTTTAGCTGTTATAATTTTAGAGTTTTTTAATACTGGTAGCCAGATTTTGTTCATTTTCATGGTCTCTTCCTTTCTGTTGAAATGGATTTATTTCTGGCAACAATTCAAAGGCTAGTTCAGTCTGTGGGAGAAATAGGAGACAATAATAATAATAATAATAATAATAATAATCTTTATTTATTTTATTTATTATTTATTTATTTCGGGCACTTCTACCCCGCCCTTCTCAACCCCTGAGGGGGGACTCAGGGTGGCTTACAACCGGCACAATTTAATGCCACAATTAAACAATAAAATACATAACAACAATAACCACAGTAGTTAAAACATTCAATTAATACAATAACAACTAAAAAGCCAATCTAGTGGCCAACGTTCACCGAGTTCTAAAATCAGTAAGTCCATTCAGTATTACCCATAGTCCTTTCCAAATTCTGGTCGTCATTACCTTGTCAGTCTGCCAGATTTCCCAAAGGCCTGGTCCCATATCCATGTTTTCAGCTTCCTTCTGAAGGAGAGGAGGGATGTTGATGACCAAATTTCCCCGGGGATGGAGTTCCACAGTCGAGGGGCCACCACTGAGAAGGCCCTGTCCCTTGTCCCCACCAGCCTCACTTGTGATAGAGGCGGGGCCGAGAGCAGGGCCTCCCCAGAAGATCTTAAACTCCGAGGTAGGACATAGAAGGAAATACGTTTGGACAGGTACGCTGGGCCGGAGCCGTATTTATACCCTGCCACCATTTCCCCCAATTTGAAGATCTAGATAGGGAGGATCGCTTACAATTCAAAGTTTGCCACAGTGCGAGGTTTGCTAACAAGAGGAAGGTTAGGGGTCAACGGAATGCGTTCATGCTGGGAAAGTATATTAAATGGGGTGTTTGAAGGCAAATCTTTCTCAGTGCAACTTCCGCGATCAACCTGATAACTTCTTTGGATTGCCTTGGCTTTTGGGCAATGTTCTTGGCTTCCTTATTTATTTGTCGTGTCAGGGCAACCAGTCAATTGTATTACATTTCTAACAGAACAAAACAAACAGACAGACAAAATACAAAATTTGTGAGTTTGGTAGTTGATTAAATGTCCTTTGACCAGTATCTGGCCACTTGGAGTGCCTCTGGTGTTGCCGCAAGAAGGTTCTCCCTTGTGCATGTGGCAGGGCTCAGGGTTCATTGCAGCAGGTGGTCAGTGGTTTGCTCTTCTCCACACTTGCATGTCGTGGATTCCACTTTGTGGCCCCATTTCTTAAGGTTGGCTCTGCACCTCATGGTGCCAGAGTGCAGTCTGTTCAGCACCATCCAAGTCACCCAGTCTTCTGTGTGCCGAGGGGGGAGTTTCTCATTTGGTATCAGCCATTGGTTGAGGTTCTGGGCTTGAGCCTGCCACTTTTGGACTCTCGCTTGCTGAGGTGTTCCAGCGAGTGTCTCTGTAGATCTTAGAAAACTATTTCTAGATTTAAGTCATTGACGTGCTGGCTGATACCCAAACAGAGGATGAGCTGGAGATGTCTCTGCCTTGGTCCTTTCACTATTGGCTGCTACTTCCCAGCAGATGTCAGGTGGTGCAATACCGGCTAGACAGTGTAATTTCTCCAGTGGTGTAGGGTGCAGACACCCCGTGATAATGCAGCATGTCTCATTAAGAGCCACATCCACTGTTTTAGCGTGGTGAGATGTGTTCCACACTGGGCATGTGTACTCAGCAGCAGAGTAGTATAGCGCAAGGGCAGATGTCTTCACTGTGTCTGGTTGTGATCCCCAGGTTGTGCCAGTCAGCTTTCGTATGATGTTGTTTCTAGCGTCCACTTTTTGCTTGATATTCAGGCAGTGCTTCTTGTAGGTCAGAGCACAGTCCAGAGTGACTCCCAGGTATTTGGGTGCGCTGCAATGCTCCAGGGACTCTTGGCTTCCTGGGACTCTGTCATGCTGTCATGGAATTTTGTTTGATTGATGTTCTTTGGATTGTGCTTCATGCTGTTTGCTATTGAACTTTTGGAACTTACTTTTGCATTTAAGACTTTTCTTCAGCCTTTGTGTGGTTTGGTGTTTGGAGCAAGGTGACTCTACTCTGAGCTGCGACATCAGGCTGGTTCATGGAGAGAGATACGATCGCGAAGGTAGGCAGGTCCCAAACCATTTTGGGCTTTATAGGTAAGAACATGTTCCTTAAATTGGGACCAGAAGATGAAGGGCAGCCAATGGAGCTCCTTGATCAGGGGTGTTGACCTCTCCCTGTAAGTCGCCCAAGTTATTAATCTGGCTGCCGACTGTTGGACAAGTTGTAAAGATGGTGATGGTAACAACAAGAACACATCTCTATCTGTGTGTATGATAGTCTATCTTGTATACACCACAACTGACAGAGTGATTGTGATTCAGTCTCCTGATGTTTCTGTGTCTGATGTGGGTAATGAGGAGGGAAATCAGTCCCCTGTTGCTTCTGATGTGGGGGATGCTGGGACTGATTCTGAGGTGCAAGATGGAGACACTTTGGTCAATGAGTTTCATGCAGACATTGACAGAGAGGCTTTGGTGCAAAGGGAAGATTCTCATGAGAATGTTTCGGTCAGGCCTTGGGAGAAAGGTTTACTTCCTCTGCCTGTGAGCTCTCCAGATTCTAGTTTGGAAAACAATCTGACACCTGGTAAAGTTAATGAGGAGTCAGATAAGCAGAGTTGGTGGCTGGAGATTAGCCAGAATTGACAAGAGGCCCAATGTTTACATAGATCCGAAAGAATTCGTTAGTTAAAGTCAAAGACTGGAGGAAAACGAAACCAGTTTTGGGGATTTAAGGTTTGTCTTTAGAAAATCTTGTCAGATCAGGCATCGTTTGGAAACCAAGCACAAGCCTCATGGGATTCCTGTTCAAGTGGTCTCGTCTTCATGGTTTTTTCTAGCCTTTCAAGTTGACTAGCAGTGTCTGGTCTGTTCTTGCTTCTTGGTTGATTCCTGGATAATCAGTGCCTTGGATTGTATCTTCATGCTTTTTGAACATTACTTTTGATTGCTACGTTTGGACACTGTTTTATCGTGCTGCCTTTGAATGCCTTTGAATGCCTTATTGCTTTTTGGAATCTTATCTATCTTTACAAGCATTTATTTCTACTGGCTTTTTGCTAAGTTTTAATAAAAAAGATTGTTCCTTCACTCAACGTGTGGTGTGTTTATAGTCAGTGGGGTTAGTTCCTGTTCCGGAGTGCAACAGTCATCTAGATGGGATGGACTACAAATTTATTTATTTATTTATTTATTTATTTATTTCAAAGTTTTCTATACCGAACTTCTCAACCTCATTGAAGGACTCAGCCCGGTTTCCAACCATAAAAACACATACACTCATTAAAATTTCATATATCACAATTACAGTAACAGATTTAAAATAACACTATATATAAAACTACGGTGGTCATTCGTCATATTAAAATCAGATCTACATCATCTTCCATCCAGAATCCTAGGGTGTTGTCTCATTCATCGAAAGCCTGACTCCACAGCCACGTCTTCACCCGTTTCCTAAATGTCAGGATAGACGGGGCGGTTCTGATCTCCAGTGGGAGAGAGTTCCAGAGTCGCGGAGCCACAACCGAGAAGGCCCCGTCCCTCGTCCCCACCAGACGCGCTTGCGAGGCCGGTGGGACCGAGAGCAGGGCCTCTCCAGATGATCTTAATAATCTTGATGGTTCGTAGGGAAGAATACGTTCGGAGAGGTAAATAGGGCCGGAGTCGTTTAGGGCTTTATAGGCCAACACCAGCACTTTGAATTGTGCTTGGAAGCTAATTGGCAGTCAGTGGAGCTGGTGTAACAGCGGAGTGGTGTGCTCCCTGTACCCAGCACCCGTTAGTAGTCTGGCTGCCGAGCGTTGGACTAGCTGCAGCTTCCAAGCAGTCTTCAAAGGCAACCCCACGTAGAGAGCATTGCAGTCATCTAAGCGGGATGTAACCAAAGCGTGGACCACCGTGGCCAAGTCAGACTTCCATCATTTTTTATGAGGAATGGTTGGTATTAGGCTTGGGCAGTTTTGTTCGTTAATTTCGTAATTCGTTATTAATTCGTATTTAAATTAGCTTACGATCCAATATTGAGCCATGCAGGAAAAGTGTGAGGAGTAAATTAGATTCGAAACAATCTTTTCAATTTATTTCGTAATCATTTCGTTATTATCACTTCGTACCTTGGGAAGTCTGACTTGGCCACGGTAGTCCACGCTCTGGTTACATCCCGTTTAGACTACTGCAACGCTCTCTACGTGGGGTTGCCTTTGAAGACGGCTCAGAAGCTCCAATTAGTCCAACGGTCGGCAGCCATGTTACTAACAGGAGCGGAGCGCAGGGAGCATACAACTCCTCTGCTGCACCAGCTCCACTGGCTGCCGATTTGCTACCGGGCTCAATTCAAAGTGCTGCCGTTGGCCTATAAAGCCCTAAACGGTTCTGGCCCAACCTACCTATCCGAACGTATCTCGGCCTATCAGCCCACCAGGACCCTAAGATCTTCTGGGGAGGCCCTGCTCTCTATCCTGCCTGCTTCACAGGTGCGGCTGGCGGGGACGAGAGACAGGGCCTTTTCTGTTGTGGCCCCTTGACTATGGAACGCCCTTCCCATGGAGGTAAGATCAGCCTCCTCGCTGATGGTATTCCGAAGAAGATTAAAAACCTGGATGTTCGGACAGGCATTTGGTTAATTCGGTGCAATGAATGTGATGTTTAAAGGATTGGTAATATGGACGACGAAACTGGATCACGATTTTAGTCAGGAGATGCATTGGATTGTTATTGATGTACCAATATTGTGTATTATGTTTTTATGGTTTTAAATTGTATACTGTTGACTATTGTATTTTGTATTTTGTTGTAAACCGCGTTGAGTCGCCAGCTAGGCTGAGAAACAGCGGTATACAAGTACAGTAAATAAATAAATAAATAAATAATTATTTCGTAATTATTTCGAAATTATTTTGTAATTATTTCGTAATTATTTTTGCATGTCTGGCGCAAGTTTTATAGTTGTTGTTTGTTTTATCACACCAACAGTCAACAACAGAGGGAGAGGGAAGGTTCAGAAGTTCCCCCTGTCCCATTTGGAGGTTTCTTTAGCATATTGCGCAATCGCGTCCGCCATTAACGAATCGATTCGTAATTTTACGAAATTTCGCATATTTTGAAATTTTTAAAAGGAAAATTTCGGAATTATTAAAAAAACGAAACGCAAGGGCCCCCTAAAAACAAAACGAGTTTAGAACCAATTTTTTCCGTGGTTACCCAAGCCTAGTTGGTATTGCAGTGCGACACATCCCGAGGACAACTAGCCATACAGAATACTTTTTCTTTCTTTCTGTAAGCTCCATTCCCACCTCCTTCTCCTCCTTGTTGAAGAGGAGACTCAGCTTCCATCTGTCAGAGAAGGGATGATCTATACAAAATCAATACTCCCGGCTCCTTGTACATTAAAGCATTTTTCTTTCCCCCTCCTTCCTCCCCATCTCCCCATCTCCTATTATGCTGGGAGGGATGGCAGGCCTTTGTCAAGAGCCACTTTGGCTAATTGGATTCCTGCCCTTAAAAGCATTGGAGGATCGAGCCCCATTCCGAAACGAAGGGGGAGGGAAAAGGTTAATGCATGATTAATTGGGAAGGGGATGAATTCCCCTTCCCTCCAGGAGTGAACGGCACTAAATTAAGTCAGGCTTCCAAGGTTTTGGCTTTATGTTTCTCAGCATACGCCTTTGTCCTTCCTGCAGTGTCCTTGATGGGGCCCCGGATAGATTTACGGCTGCTGACTCAGCCTCCCAGCAGGCCTTGTTCCTGCTAAACTGTCCAGCTCCACATCCTATTCAGAGCATGCCAAGTAGCCCAGGACCTGCCCAAGAAGCACCTCCAATGATAATGATGCCATTTCTCAGAGGAGGAGAAAGACAAAAAATGCAGAGCGGGATTGCTTCCCCCATCCTGACCAATCTATAGGAGAAAAAGGATACCAAATGGCTTTGGATGAAAGGCCATTGAACTGCATGCAGCTCTCTCAAGCAACTTCTAGCCACTGACATATTAGTGCAACTGCAAGGAAATGAGCAGGGAAAGGGAGAGAAAGTAATGCACGGGCACAGCAACAGGGTTAGGAAAGGCCAGATTCTCTGATGTGCAGAAAAAGCTGGGCTGGGAAGCGGGGGGGAGGGGGGTGGTGTAGAATTTTACACCCAATTAGTTCAATATGCCAAGGATGCCGAAGTTGGAAAAATGCCAACACATACCTCTATCTGTCTGTCTGTCCTGTATGTCTAACGGCATTGAATGTATGAGAGTATCCGGAAAGTAAGGTTCCAAGATTTTTTTAAAATACAAAGAATGAATATATTTTAATAAAACTTACAAAGGTAAAGATAAAAGTTTTCCCCTGACATTAAGTCCAGTCATGTCCGACTCTGGGGGTTGGTGCTCATCTCCATTTCCAAGCCGAAGAACCTGCGTTGTCTGTAGACACCACCAAGGTCATGTGGCCAGCATGACTGCATGGAGCGCCGTTACCTTCCCACTGGAGTGGTACCTATTATCTACTCACATTTGCATGTTTTCAAACTGCTAGGTTGGCTGAAGCTGGGGCTGACAGCGGAAGCTCACGCCGCTCCCTAGATTCGAACCTGCAACCTTTTGATCAACAAGCCCAGCAGCTCAGTGCTTTAACCCACTGCGCCACCAGTATTACAATGGTATTATAGCATAGGTATTACATTATTTTTCCACAGAAGCACTATTCAGTTCAACACATTTTGTCATCTGTGGGACAAGTTTTTGATGCCTGGTGTCACGATGCCAGGGCCCTGCCATATTCAGGCAGAGATGAACAAAACGAACTCCCAGTTTGAGTTAAACAGATTAATTAAAGCAGCTCTTACTTTCTGGCTGTTTGAATAGTCTAAAATATAAAACATAACGATAACACTCAGCCACAGAATATAAAACTAAAATGGAAAGCGAACACTGTTGCAGGTTCAAGATAACACCATAGTCAAAAGGTCCAGTCCAGTGGTCAAACTCTGAGAGTTCAATGAGCAAAGTCCAGGAATCAAGAGTCTATATCGTAGTCAAAAGCCAGTCCAGAGATTCAAGGTTCCAGTTATATATTTTATATTATTACTAATAATATTACAGTATAATGTTATAGTACAATGTAATATATAATGTTGATATTGCGCTATGGTAATAATATAATATATTGTATTTACTTTTTACTTGTAAGCCGCTCTGAGTCCCCTTCGGGGTGAGAAGGGCGGCATATAAATGTCGTAGATAAATTAATAATAAATAAGAGTACAGGAGACAGGTTAGGATATCGAAAATCCACAAACCTGGGGGAAAACCAGCAGCATCTACCATCAAAATAAAATAAATACTTTTCTCCCAAGATCAGTTCCAAAGCTAGCTCCTTATATCCAGATACACCAAGCTGCAACCTATCACTTGCATGCCTCCACCCTTGATTGCTTTCACCCTTGAACTCTTACTTACAGATTACTCAACGCTTTAGAACTAAAACTTATATTAACACTTTCATCACCAACTGCTAGGCCTGCCACCACCAACCACCATCAACTGCAGAACAGGATACATGACACCTGTGACACAGAAGTTTCCTTCCACCTTTTCCAGCCAGTTCATCACTTTGATTTTTACCTCCTCCTCATCGGAAAAGTATTTTCTATCAAGGTGTTCCTTTAGCTTAGTGAACAGGTGATAGTCACTGCGTGCGAGACTGGGGCTGTGAGAGGGGTGGCTTAAATCATCCCAACCAAATGAAGTCTTGTGTTGCATGAGTTGCAAATGCACATTGTCATGAAGGAGACAATGTTGGGACCCAGAAGCCTTAAAGAGCCAGACTCAGGAGTATGTCCAAAAGAAACAGTTTATTGAATCAAACAAAAGGACTCAGAGACACTTACTTCAGTGTCTCTGGTCAAAACTCAAAAGTAGCTGCAAAGATTAGCTCAAAAAATCAATTTAGGAAATAATCCGGATTAAACAGAGATATAATCCAGATTAAACAGATATAAACTGAATAGTATCCAAAATCACCCAAAATAGAGCAGCAGATAAAGAGTAAGCAAACAAAGGTCCATGAAGCAAAGCCATCATCCAGAAGCAGTCCAAAGTCAAAGAAATCCCAGTTAAAAGTTCCAAAGTCCAAGAGGCAGCGTCGTTGTCAAAAACAGTCCGAAGTCAAGGAGAGGGGAAATCCGCACTTACAAGAATCCAAGCCAGGCAGTACACGAAGTAAGCAGCAACCTGAAGATCCAGGACCCAAGCCCAACAAGAAAGCAGCAGCAACAAGACCCAAGGCAAGAAACCAACACTTTGCCTACTGCCAAGTTCTATCACTCCAGTGCCTTCATTTATGAGCTGCCCTCCATCCCATCCTCATCACTGTCAGCTGGCTTAGCCTCTACAGCTGAACGCCAACGCCCATCCCTCCAGCTCTTCCACCTTTTGTCAAGACTTAGGTCTCCCTAAGTTTCTCGGAGAAACTTTCAAAGGATTCTTCATCAGTGGGTGACATAAGTATCTCCCGAATTCTCTTCCTGTGCTGCTCTTCATCTAACACCTGGGCGCCTCGTTTCCCTCCTCTACCACTCCTACTACCAGTTGCAGTGTTGCCAACAGACTCTACTACAACAGACAGACTCCCGCCATCAGTATCCCACGACGTTTGTTTTGGATGGCTCTGCAAAGTTTCTTCATGGTCTCACAATATATTCCCTATCCATTGTCACCTGCTGTCTTGACATCATGTCCTCTCCATAAACCGAAATGATTTCACGATGAATTGCAGCAGCATTCATGTCCTTAGCATTTACGTAGTGTATTACAGTGTGAACATCTCACTTGGAGGGAAACGGAATGAGGACGCTCATCTCCAACATTCACCACAATGTCAGTCGATGTGCTACTGATGACTGGCAGTGCTCGTTCGCTTCTACTGGCTTCCCACTACACGGCAGTAACACCAACTTCCCCAGTGAAAATTCCCCATGAGAGCTACATGCCTTGTAACCTTACTTTTCTGTTATCCCTCATACAGCGTGAACTTCGCAATTGGAGGGAAACAGAATGAGGACGCTCATCTCTAACCTCCACCACAATGCCAGTCGATGAGCTACTGATGACTGGCAGTGCTCGTTCACTTCTACTGGCTTCCCACTACATGGCAGTGATACCAACTTCCCCCGTGAAAATTCCCCATGAGAGCTACATGCCTTATAACCTTACTTTCCAGATAACCCTTGTATGTGTTCTGTGATCTGCCCTGAGTCCTGTTCAGTGTGAGAAGGGCAGAACGTAAATGCTGTAAATAAATAAGTAAATAAACAAGTAAGTAAATCAATAAATATAAATTTTGCATGCTTTTGAAGTCCTGCAAAATGTCCATGCATTCTTAGATTTTTAAATACAATTCCCACAAAGTTTATTTCATATTTGAAGACGCACTTCTCTCCCCCCCCCCCCCAAAAAAAAAAAATACTACTATAAGCCATAAAGTCAAACGGTCTCTGAAGGTCTGAGAAAATCTCTCTGATTGCCAACTGGAGCTTTCTTGATACTTTATTTCACCACACCAACTCCATCTTGGAAGCCTTGATCTTTATTGCTGCGCTATATTGATTGTGCTGCAGGCGGAGAGGAGGCAGGCAGCTGAGCTGATCTTCCTGGCAGATCAGGCCTCCCTAGTTTTATCGGATGCTGATCAGGTGCCTCAGTGACCTGGCCTGGCTGCTGACACACCATCGCATCAATAAATTGCATTATCAGCACAGCTGGGGCACAGCTTTTGCTGATGAGCAAATGAGATGCTTGGGGTACGGACAGATAACTCCGAAAGGGCAGTCAGATCCCGGATTGCTTTCTTTGGTGCATTGTTGTCTCAGGTATCATTCCAAACTCCAAAACGGAGAAATGGATTGATCAAAAATAGTTAGAAAAGAAGGATGGGTGAGATTTTTTTTCCATTCATTGTCTGAAAGAATTTACCAATATTCACAAAAATCCCAGCACATTCTACCACATTAGGATAGAAGCTCTCTCGTCTTGTTCCCCATTCTGACATCAGAAGAGGCGGCAGAATGACCTGGCAATATCACATCTCCTCCTCCTCCTCCCCCCCTCCCTCCCCCTCCTCCTTCTAGACACCTCTGCCAATGTCCGCATGGGATATCTGCTGAATGAGGAACAAACAGGGAGTTCTGACCCCTTCCTTCTTGGTAGCCATGAAGGTGCCATGCACCATTATCAGTAGAGATGACCATGATGGCCAGATGTTCATATAGAGCAGTGGTTCCCAACCTTTTTTGATCATGGACCACTTGGCCAAGGACCACTTTGACCATGGACCACTTGACCAGGAACCACTTGACCAGCGACTACTTTGACCAGGGACCACTTTGACCAGGGAGCACTTGACTAGGGACCACTTGACCAGCGACTACTTTACCAGGGACCATTTTGACCAGGGACCACTTGACTAGGGACCACTTGATCAGGGATCACTTGACCAGTGACCACTTGACTAGGGACCACTTGATCAGGGACCACTTGACCAAGGACCACTTGACTAGGAACCACTTAACCAGGGACCACTTGACCAGGGACCATTTTGACCAGGGACCACTTGACCAAGGACCACTTTGACCAGGGACCACTTGACCAGGGACCACTTGACCAAGGACCACTTTGACCAGGGACAACTTTGATCAGGAACCACTTTGCCCAGGGACCACTTGACCAGAGACAACTTTGACCAGGGACCACTCTCCAATATTAGTACCAAAAGGGTTACGAATTGGTTTTTTATTAACTTCAGATTCGGTCTGGTTATTCAGGGTGCTGATTCAGAAAATTGCATTGGATAGACCACACCAGCTTAAGTTTCTGATACAGAAGATAAGCCATCCAGTAGTCACCATCTGCTCACCAACAGAAAACCATATTTAACAATCTAGAGCTCAATAATCTTTCATGGGTAGTCAGCTTCTCCCCTCCCAACATCTCTGTTGTCTCAGTACTTTAAGAGGGTCTCGCAAAACCAGTCATGCTCGTTGCTGTGTGGTTTTGAGGCAGAGGTGTAGTAATAGTGAGGACGTGGACCATATTTTCGTTCTTGCGGGCCACTGGTGATCCACTGACCACAGGTTGGGAACCACTGGTATAGAGCTAGGAGCAGTTTTGACACAGAGAAGATGAGATGCATACCACCCTAACAAAACAAATGGTCTCTAACTTTTGAAAAATGGTTCCTAGTTTGGCACAAACATACTGTTTCCAAGGCTGCTCTGGGGCATATTTACAAAAGGCTAACCCACCCAATGTAGACAAGCACCCAAATGGGTTATATAGTTGATTTATTTCAACTAGCTCCATTGATCACCCTTGAAACCCTCTGAACTGAATCTTTAGCAAATTCCTACCTTGCCCTCTTGCAGAAGAAGGTGAATCTACCAACCTGGTGTAGATCTTAAATTGGAAACAGTGTGCTCTACTTTTGGTTTCTAACAGGAAAGAAGATTTATCATTAGAGGAGACCTAGTAGAGTACACCTTGTCATGCCTATTTTTAGTAAGGAGATGGTGCCAAGTGAAGATGTAGGTTACTATAACGTATGAATCACCCAGTTCTTTGGGAAAGGAGCAAGATGAGAAGGAAGTGGCCGTAGAAATTTGGCCTCCTCAGCATTCTTCTGGATCATAGCACAGAGGAGAATGTGTCCACCATTCCCCCATTTGGAAATACTAGCAAAGGCAGCATTTAATATTCAAAGGAGGATAAAGGTGAACTGCAAAGACTGCATTAAGATGTGTTGAACCTCAAAAATCCAGAGAATACTAGATTTGACTTTGAATGTGTTTGGTATGACAACAACTTAACTGTTTCACTTAACTGTAATATCAACTTGGAAAAGAAAACAAGCAGAGATAGTGAAATAGCTGTTTCAAAAAGGAAACACAACTAGGTTGAAATGCTGGATATGACTTCTGTCTAAATATTGGATGGTTCAATATACCGTATATACTGGAGTATAAGCCGACTTGAATATCATCATAATCATCATCATCATATTTAATTACTTATTAATCGTCCTCTATCCGAGAATGCTCTAGGTGATTTACAGCTAAATTGTAAAAGATAAAATACATACATACATAATTTAAAAATTAACAGAGGTCAAATACTCTAGTAAAAAGCCAGGTCTTAAGTGCTAGAGTAAAAGGTCCTAAGTCACGCATGGCTCTCATGTAGGGCGGCAAGGAATTCCACAAGGCAAGGGCAGAAATAGAAAAAGCCCATCTGCGCCTAGTCCTTTCCAAGTGCACTTCTCTAGGACCCGGTATATGGAATAAGTCACGTTGGGCTGGTCGTTGCGACCTCTGATGATGGGAGAAGGAGAGGCGGTCCCTAAGGTACGATGGAGCCTGGCCGTCAAGAGTTTTAAAGGTCAGAACTAGCATCTTATATAAACCACAGTAATCAGTTGGAAGCCAATGTCAATGTTGCAGCACTGGTCTTATATGGCATTTCATGGCTGTTCTTGTGTGTAACCTGGCTGCCGCATTCTGGACAATACGGAGCTTTCGGGTCATAGACATCGGAAGGCCAACATACAGGGCGTTGCAATAGTCCAGCCTAGATGTGACCGTGGCATGGATGACAGTTGCCAGAGCCTCGTCAGATAGGTAGGGTGCCAGTTGCCTCGCTTGTCGTAGATGGAAAAAGGCCTGTTTGCTGGCAGCAGCGACCTGAGCTTCCATTGTCAGCTGCGAATCCAGGACGACACCCAAGCTCTTAACAGGGGTCGATGGAGATAGGGCGGCACCATCGATGAAATGAAAGGCACATGTCTGTGTTTTGGAAGGGTTGGGGATCAGCTGGTTTTCCCTGTAATAGGCAGTAAGAGCACCTAGAGCAGTGGTTCTCAACCTTCCTAAAGCCGCGACCCCTTAGTACAGGTCCTCATGTTGTGTTGACTCCCAACCATAATGTTATTTTCGTTGCTACTGTTATGAATCGTAATCTAAATATCTGATATGCAGGATGTATTTTCAGTCACTGGACCAAATTTGGCACGAATACCCAATACGACCAAATTTGAATACTGGTGAGGTTGGGTGTGATTGATTTTGTCATTTGGTAATGCTGGAGTTGCTGGGATTTATAGTTCACCTAAAATCAAAGAGCCTTCTGAACTCCACCAATGATGGAATTGAATCAAACTGGGCACACAGAATTCCCATGACCAAGAGAAAATACCTATGCAGCCTGAAAGACAGCTGCATCTGTCAGACCTGGGAAGGTCTGGTGGACATTGGCCTTGAGTATTTTGAAGTTGTAGTTCACCTACACCCAGAGAACACTGTGGACTCAAGCAATGATGGGTCTGGATCAAACTTGGCACAAATACTCAATATGCCCAAATGTGAACACTGGTAGAGTTTGGAGAAAATAGACCTTGCCATTTGGGAGTTGTAATTGTTGGGATTTATAGTTCATCCACAATGAAATAGCATTCTGAACCCCACTGATAGAATTGGACCAAACTTTCCACACAGAATCCACATGCTCAACAGAAAATACTATGTTTTCTCATGGTCTTTGGCGACCCCTCTAACACCCCCTCACGACCCCCACAGGGGTCCCGACCCCCAGGTTGAGAAACACTGACCTAGAGCTTTGGAAAGCTTCTGTTCTACCATCTCAAAGCTCCCTGCTTGAGCAGTAAATAATAATAATAAACCTAAAGCCCTAAACGGTTTGGGACCACCCTACCTGCGTGACCGCATCTCCATCTACGAACCCACACGCTCGCTTCGATCATCTGGGGAGGCCCTGCTCGTGATCCCACCCACGTCGCAAGCGCGCTTGGTGGGGACACGGGACAGGGCCTTCTCCGTGGCGGCCCCCCGACTCTGGAACGCCCTTCCAAAAGATCTCCAACAGGCCCCCTCACTAGCAGTTTTCAGAAGGAATTTGAAAACTTGGCTGTTCCGTTGTGCCTTCCCGGATTAGGAATCCCTATCCCAAGTCCTAGTAGCACTTTAGCACAATTAACACAATTAACACAACTTTAGCACAATTAACATTGCTGCACACCGTACGCCCCTCCTGCCATTTCAGCACTTTTAACCTTGTACCCCTCTCGCCGGCCGAACCAGTTTTAATTATGTCTTGATGTATTGTTATTGCTGTCTCGCTAATTTTTGATTTTGATTTGCTTTTTTGATTTTTGATTTGCTTTGTTATTACTTGTTATGTTTTCTATTGTATTGTGTTTTATGGCTTCGGCCTGTGTAAGCCGCATCGAGTCCTTCGGGAGATGCTCGCGGGGTACAAATAAAGTTAATAATAATAATAATTATTATTATTATTATTATTTGTACCCCGCTACCATCTCCCGAAGGACTCGGTGCGGCTTACAAGAGACCGAACCCAAATACAAATACGATTAAACATATTCCTGTATGTGTTTTTTTATGTATGCAAAGTAGTCTCACCCAACTGTGTTTCTCCTCTGATGCAAAAATCTCAAATACTTGAGACAGCCTCTCTTGTAAGAAATGTTCCTTTCTGAGATGCAAGGAGAATGCATAGGTAATTTCTCCCTACCAGTTTGTTTGACATTCACTTGAGTTATACTCCTTTTTGTATCTTTTTTGCGCAGCAGATTCTGGTGGTCTGAGAATGACAAAGCCGCCTCTTGCTTTATTAATGAGGAGGTCCAAGACTGGAAGGAGCTGTTTCAGCAATATTCACCAAATGCTTTGAAGTCTTTCTAAGCACTTGAGGCTCGAAGAAAGAAAAAACAGCTTACTACAAGAGGAAAAAAGACTCTTCCCACAAAAAGGCATGTGAAGAAAGGTCAAATTGAGTGTCATATTGTAAGCCACACACCTTTTACTAAAGTTAATCTAGATTCTGAAGGAAGGGTTGTTGTTATATGCCTTCCTGCAAGTCGCTTCCAACTTACGGCAACCCTGAGACCATTTGGGTTTTGGGGCTCAGAGAGGTCGCCTAGTGCAATGTTTCTCAACCTTCCTAATGCAGTGACCCCTAAATAAAGTTCCTCATACTGTGGTGACCCACAACCATAACATTATTTTTGTTGCTAATCCAGAACTGTCATTTTGCTTCTGTTATGAATGAATCTATATAAATAAAAATGTAATGTTCGTTTGTGAGATTAACATAACTCAAAAACCACTGGACGAATTGCCTCCAGATTTGGCCACAAGACACCTACTAACCCAAGGAGTGACCATCACTTTAAAAAAACGATTTTGTCATTTGGGAGTTGTAGTTGCTGGGATTTATAGTTCACCTACAATCAAAGAGCTTTCTCAACTCCACCAAAGATGGGATTGAACCAATCTTAGCACACAGGACTCCCATGACCAACAGAAAATACTAGAAGGGTTTGGTGGACATTGACCTTAAGTTTGGGAGTTGTAGTTCACCTACATCCAGAGAACACTGTGGACTCAAACAATGAAGGATCAGGACCAAACTTGGCACGAGTTTCGTTTCGGGGGGGGGGGGCTGAATTTTTTCAGGGGGGGGGGTTGGGAGGGGGCTGAGTTTCGGGGGGGGGGCTGAGTCTGAGTGAAAGAGGGTCTGGCCTAGCAAACCTTTTGTATCATTACCCCAATACCCCCATGCATATGGGATATATTGAGTATGGTGATCTGATCATGATATGAATAAACATAACAATTTAAATAATGCACCAGTAAGGCCTTTTCGTGAATCACCATGAGAATTTCGGGGGCGGCTGAAGCCCCCCAAGCCCCCCCCCCCCCCCCCCCCCCCCCCGGCTACATGCCTGGCACGAGTATTCCAAATACCCAAATATGAACACAGATGGAGTTTGGGGGAAATAGCCTTGATATTTGGGAGTTGTAATTGCTAGGATTTATAGTTCACCTACAATCAAAGAACATTCTGAATCCCACCAACAAAAGAATTGGGGCAAACTTCCCACACCGAATCCCCATGACCATCAGAAAATAATTAAGCCCACCCAGACCAGCTCCCTTCACCAGGGCAAGAAAACGTAATCAAAGCCCTCCTGACAAAGAGCCATCCAGCCAGGCCCATAGCAAACCTTTTGTATCGTTACCCCAATACCCCCATGCATATGGGATATATTGAGCATGATGATCAGATCATGATATGAATAAACTTAACAGTTTAAATGATGTACCAGTAAGGCCTTCTCACGAACCACCATGCGAATTTCGGGGGGGGGGGGGGGGGGGCTGAAGCCCCTCAAGCCCCTCAAATCATAGATTTGAAAGGGACTCCTAAAGAAGGACAATTATACGTTGCCTGTTCCCAAGTAGGCAACCCAGACAATCTCTACATCAGCACTGACAAAGAAACAGCAAGAAATACTGTTTACTGTCAAAGCATAAAGAAATTACATACATTAGAAACCAAAACTTTCTCATTACTTTATTTTCCAGATCACCAGACTGGGCCACAGCATGGCAGGGGACGGCTAGTCTATATAAATAAAAATGTGGTGTAACGAATATAGGAATATGGAACAATTGGATGATGAGACTGGATCTTGATTTTAACTATGAGATGCTAATGAGATGTTATATGATGTTTAACTGATTGTTTATCATATTGTTGTTCATTCGTTCAGTCATCTCCGACTCTTCGTGACCTCATGGACCACCCCACGCCAGAGCTCCCTGTCAGCTGTCACCACCCCCAGCTCATTCAAGGTCAGTCCAGTCACTTCAAGGATGCCATCCATCTTGCCCTTGGTCGGCCCCTCTTCCTTTTGCCTTCCACTTTCCCCAGCATCATTGTCTTCTCCAGGCTTTGCTGTCTCCTCATGATGTGGCCAAAGTACTTCCGCTTTGTCTCTAGTCTCCTTCCTTCCAATGAGCAGCCGGGCTTTATTTCCTGGAAGATGGACTGGTTGGATCTTCTCGCAGTCCAAGGCACTCTCAGAACTTTCCTCCAACACCACAGCTCAAAAGCATCGATCTTCCTTCACTCAGCCTTCCCTAAGGTCCAGCTCTCACATCCGTAGGTGACTACAGGGAAGACCATGGCTTTGACTAGGCAATGGATCTTTGTTGCCAATGTGATGTCTCTACTCTTCACTATTTGATCGAGATTGGACATTGCTCTCCTCCCAAGAAGGAAGTGTCTTCTGATTTCCTGGCCACAGTCTGCATCTGCAGTCATCTTCCCACCTAGAAATACAAAGTCTGTCACAGCCTCCACGGTTTCTCCCTCTATTTCCCAGTTGTCAATCATTCTTGTTGCCATAATCTTGGTTTTTTTGATGTTTAGCTGCAACCCGGCTTTTGCGCTTTCTTCTTTCACCTTGATTAGAAGGCTCCTCAGCTCCTCCTCGCTTTCGGCCATCAGAGCGGTGTCATCTGCATATCTGAGGTTGTTAATGTTTCTTCCAGCCATTTTCACCCCAGCTTTGCATTCCTCCAGCCCCGCACATCCTCGCATGATGTGTTCTGCATACAAGTTAAAAAGGTTGGGTGAGAGGATGCAGCCTTGCCGGACGCCTTTCCCAATCTTGAACCAGTCTCCTGTTCCGTGGTCAGTTCTTACTGTTGCTACTTGGTCCTTGTACAGATTCCTCAGGAGAGAGGGAAGGAGGCTTGGGATGCCCATCCCACCAAGAACTTGCCACCATTTATTATGATCCACACAGCCAAAGGCTTTAGAAGAGTCAATGAAGCAGAAGTAGATGTTTTTCTGAAACTCCCTGCCTTTCTCCATTCTCCAGCATCGGGATATTGGCAATCTGGTCTCTCATTCCTCTGCCTTTTCTAAACCCAGCTTGAACATCTGGCCACTCTCGCTCCATGTATTGCTGGAGTCTTCCTTGCAGGATCTTGAGCATTACCTTACTGGCATGATGAGAAATAAGGGCCACTGTACGGAAGTTTGAGCAGTCTTTCGCGTTTCCCTTTTTTGGTATGGGGATATAAGTTGATTTTTTCCAGTCTGATGGCCATTCTTGTGTTTTCCATATTTGCTGGCATATGGCATGCATCACCTTGACAGCATCATCTTTTAAGATTTTAAACAGTTCAGCTGGGATCCCATCGTCTCCTGCTGCCTTCTTGTTAGCAATGCTTCTTTTTTTATTATTTTAATAATTTTTATTGGTTTTGCGCTTACAATAAATAGAGGAGAACAGTGAAACAATGACGTGACAAAGACGAAACAGAACTACGAATACAACCTAGTAATAAGTACGCCTAGAGGTACAGCGAGTTACTCCTAGGTGTGGAACACATACATATCTAGCCAACAAACGTACATACGGTGCCCCTTGGATCCCCCCTCCCCCCCCCCATAAAACCGACTTCCCCTCACCAATCATTTACAATGGTTAGTTCTCCCGCATGGGAGACGATTTATACAATAAATAAAGTTATTACAGCCTTTCTCTCCTCATTTCTTAAAATGGTTTTATACTAACTTTTGTAACAATACATATTATTTCTTAAAACCTTATTTCCTTTTCTTAGTATTCTAAATTTGCATTCCTTAAAGTGCGATTCCTATTTTTAATATTACATTTGTTTTAAACATTAGTACATTTGCTACATCCTCTCATAGAGCGGCCTTAGTCCGACCCGGTATTCCCATATCTTTCATTCTCGATGTAATTTTTAAGCAAACTCCAGTCTGTAATTTCAAAGCCTTTTCCAGTGTTTTGTCTTAACCAAAAGGTCAGTTCATCCATCTCTTGAATTTCTATCAGCTTTCCTAGCCACTGGATCATAGTTGGTGTCAATTCTTGCTTCCACATTTTAGCATGTATCATTCTAGCGGCTGTAGTAAAGAAAATAAATAGTTTTTCCATGTTGTTATTGGGGAACAGCTTTTTATCAAACATTCCTAATAAATATAGTTCTGTGAGCATTGGAATTTCTAATTTTAGGATTTTCCTACACTCGTTATGGATAGACCTCCAATATTCTTTCGCTTTTGGGCATAGCCACCAAAGATGGTAAAAGGATCCCTCCCTCACTTTACATTTCCAACATCTGTTGTCCGTATTCCTATACATTTTAGCTATCATCTGAGGTGAGAGATACCAGCGATGCAGCATTTTTAGCCAGTTCTCTTTTATATCCGATGAATAGGTATACTTTAATCGTTTCATCCAAATTATTTCCCATTCCTTTAAGGGGAGAGGTTTTCCTATATTTTTGGCCCACAAAATCATAGAATGTTTAACTGCCTCAGTTTCAGTAGCCCATCCCAATAAGTTCTGGTATATAGATGTTACTACTTTCCTGTCCTTCTTCAGAATCCTTCCCCATAGGTCGTTTTCATCACCGAAACCTATTTTCTTGTCTTCTTTGTAACTTTCTTTAATTTGGGCATACTGGTACCACGAAACGTTGCTAAAGTCCTTAGCTATGTCTTCCTGTGACCTTAATTCAATGACACCATTATTTTTATGCAAGATATCTTTGTAGGACGGCCAATAGGTCCACCCTAACAGTCTGCGTTGCTTAGCCTCCAGGGGGGAGATCCATAGTGGTGTTTTGTGGAAATAATGTCCCTTGTATTTATTCCACACCTTCAGGAGCGCCGATCTAACGAAGTGGTTCCCGAAGTTACTTTCGGTTTTCCCGATGCTTCTTAAGGCCCATTCCACCTCACTCCTCAGGATGTCTGGTTCTAATTCATTCACCACACCGTCAAAGCTCTCCTCGATATTATTATCCTTCCTATACAGATCTTCTGTATATTCTCGCCACCTTCTCTTGATCTCTTCAGCTTCTGTTAGGTCCCTGCCATCTTTGTTTATCATGCAATTGTTTTAATTGTTTTTAACTGTTTTATGATGTTTTAAGCATTGAATTTTGTTTTGTGAACCGCTCTGAGTCACCCGAGGGCTGAGAAGAGCAGTATACAAATATAGTAAATAAATAAATAAATTTTCTTTTCTTCTCCCCTTTCCCTTCACTCTCCATTATCCTTTGATTTAGACATTATCTTTTCACCTTCTGAGGTCATTTCAAGAGCCCATCATGAAATGACAGTGATGGAATACCAAGCTCAGGAAGCATCGATAAATATCATTCACAGGAAGACCCTGGGCCTCCTTTATTGTAAACACGATTATTTACCATTTCTGTTTTCTCCAGTCTACTTTGCTCCTATATCATCAGCTTTAGGAGCTAACCTGTTTTCTTACACATTAACATCAGCTCACCCAATTAGTTTGACCTTCCTGAGATTTGGAAGAGTCAGCAGGTCGCATTAAATAAGCATCTCATCGCACAGCAACGGTTGCTGTCAAGATGAAATGCGATCTTGCGCTTTGTGGCATGGCAAAATAGAAACATGCCTTTGAAATGCCCAAATATCAGCAGCTATTTTTACACTTCCCTCATCTCAAGGCCACAGACATTTCGATTGGATGGATAAAGGACAAAAGCTGGTATGTATTTTCTTTTCATGTCATCTCCAAATAATGCCATAGAATCATAGAATCAAAGAGTTGGAAGAGACCTCCTGGGCCATCCAGTCCAACCCCATTCTGCCAAGAAGTAGGAATATTGCATTCAAATCACCCCTGACAGATGGCCATCCAGCCTCTGTTTAAAAGCTTCCAAAGAAGGAGCCTCCACCACCCTCCGGGGCAGAGAGTTCCACTGCTGAACGGCTCTTACAGGCAGGAAGTTCTTCCTCATGTTCAGATGGAATCTCCTCTCTTGTAGTTTGAAGCCATTGTTCCATTGCATCCTAGTCTCCAGGGAAGCAGAAAGCAAGCTTGCTCCCTCCTCCCTGCGGCTTCCTCTCACATATTTATACATGGCTATCATATCTCGTCTCAGCCTTCTCTTCTTCAGGCTAAACATGCCCAGCTCCTTAAGCTGCTCCTCATAGGGCTTGTTCTCCAGACCCTTGATCGTTTTAGTCGCCCTCCTCTGGACACATTCCAGCTTGTCAATATCTCTCTCGAATTGTGGTGCCCAGAATTGGACACAATATTCCAGGTGTGGTCTAACCAAAGCGGAATAGAGCATGGGGAGCAGGACTTCCCTAGATCTAGACACTAGGCTCCTCTTGATGCAGGCCAAAATCCCATTGGGTTTTTTGCCGCCATATCACATTCCTGACTCATGTTTAACTTGTTGTCCACGAGGACTCCAAGATCTTTTCCACACGTACTGCTCTCGAGCCAGGCATTGTCCCCGATTCTGTATCTTTGCATTTCGTTTTTTCTGCCTAAGTGGAGTATCTTGCATTTGTCACTGTTGAACTTCATTTTGTTAGTTTTGGCCCATCATCTCTCTAATCTGTCATGATCGTTTTGAATCCTGCTCCTGTCCTCTGGAGTATTGGCTCTCCCTCCCAATTTGGTGTCATCTGCAAACTTGATGATCGTGCCTTCTAGCCCTTCATCTAAGTCGTTAATGAAGATCCTGAGCAGGACTGGGCCCAGGACGGAACCCTGCGGATGGCACTCTACTCGTCACTTCTTTCCAGGATGAAGAGGAAGCATTGGTGAGAATCACCCTCTGGGTTTGTCCATTTAACCAATTACAGATACAGCTAACGGTAGTTTTGCCTCGCCCACATTGGACTAGTTTCCTTGCCAGAAGGTCATGGGGGACCTTGTCGAAGGCCTTCTTGAAATCCAGACACGTTCCATCCACGGCATTCCCCGCATCTACCCAGCTTGTAACTCTTTCGAAAAAAGAGATCAGATGAGTCTGGCATGACTTGTTTTTGATAAATCCATGTTGACTATTAGCGATGACCGCATTTGTTTCTAAGTGTTTGCAGACCACTTACTTGACAATCTTTTCCAGAATCTTGCCTTGTATCGACGTGAGGCTGACCGGACGGTAGTTGTTTGGGTTTTTTCCCTTCTTGAAGATTGGGACCACATTGGCCTTCGATTGGGTCATGTTCATACTCATTTGGTCTAATGAACATATAAACATAAGATGCGGTTAAAGAGCCGATGGGTTCTCCAAAGAATGCAGTCCAATGATATAATGGAGGGATCAATAAGGGGAGTGGAGTGGAGTGTTTTCCAACCTTCCTAATATCAAGACCCCTTAATACAGTTCCTCATGTTGTGGTGACCCCCAATCATAAAATTATTTTTGTTGCTACTTAATAATTGTAATTTTGCTACTGTTATGAATTATAATGTAAATATCTGATATGCAGAATGTATTTTCATTCACTGGACTAAATTTGGCACAAATACCGGAAACACCCAAATTTGAATATTGGCGGAGTTTGGGGGGAAATAGACATTCATATTTGGGGATTGTAGTTGCTGGGATTTATAGTTCACCTACAATCAAAGAGCATTCTGAACTCCACCGATGATGCAATTGAACCAAACTTGGCAGAGAAAACTCCCAAGACCAACAGAAAATACTGGATTGGTTTGGTGGGCATTGTCCTTGAGTTTTGGAGTTGTAGTTCACCTACATCCAGAGAGTACTCAAACAATGATTGGTCTGGACCAAACTTGGCACGAATCCTCAAAATGTCCAAATGAGAACACTGGTGGAGTTTTCGGGAAATAGACTTTGACATTTGGGAGTTGTAGTTGCTGGGATTTATAGTTCGCCTGCAATCAAAGAGCATTCTGAACCTCACCAATGAAAAAATTGGGCCAAACTTCCAACACAGAACCCAGCCTCACATGCTCTCTCACATGTGCACACACACATCAAACTGCCATGCATCAAACACACCTGCTCTCCCCTCCCCAGTTGGAGTCTCAGAAATAGCCCTCCCCTTGACTGAGAGGCCAGCCAATCACAGCAGAGGAGGGCTTTTGGTGGGAGGATTCGACATCTGTTTCCAAAAAGTAAGAGAAGGACAAGCTTTCTCTGCGAAAGGGATTCCTAAGACTATCAGAAACCTATGTTTTCTGATGGACTTTGGTGACCCCTTTGAAACCCCCTTGTGACCCCCCCCCAGGGGTCCCAACTCCCAGGTTAAGAAACGCTGGTGTAATGGGACATAAAATAATAATAAATATTAAATATGGCCAGTCTCAAAATGCCATCTCTGCTCCTGCCATATCTAGTGGCTATCTTAGGATGTATCTCATCAATCTACCATAATTCTCATACTTTGTTTTTCTCTAGAAACTATGCAAGTTCTCCAAGCAGAGGTGTGGCAAAGGAAGATTTAAAGATTTAAAGGAAGATTTAAAGTGAGATATGCTAGTCAAGACACCATTCCGTAAGTGCGTAGTCGGAAGGGACCACAAACACATTTTTTATCTGCAAACACAGCTTCAGGTTTTCAGAGTTTTCCAGCTGTCATTAACCATCGAGGTCCATTATGTCTATATGTGTACATTATGTCTATGAATGTTGTTGTTGTTCATTCGTTCAGTCGTCTCCGATTCTTCGTGACCTCATGGACCAGCCTACACCAGAGCTCCCTGTCAGCCGTTACCACCTCCAGCTCCCTCAAGATCAGTCCAGTCGCTTCAAGGATGCCAGCCATCCATCTTGCCCTTGGTCGGCCCCTCTTCCTTTTCCCTTCCACTTTGCCCAGCATAATTGTCTTCTCTAGGCTTTGCTGTCTCCTCATGATGTGGCCAAAGGACTTCAACTTTGTCTCTAGTCTCCTTCCCTCCAATGAGCAGCCGGGCTTTATTTCCTGGAGGATGGACTGGTTGGATCTTCTCGCAGTCCAAGGCACTCTCAGCACTTTCCTCCAACACCACAGCTCAAAAGCATCGATCTTCCTTCACTCAGCCTTCCCTAAGGTCCAGCTCTCACATCCGTAGGTGACTACAGGGAAGACCATGGCTTTGACTAGGCGGATCTTTGTTGCCAGTCTGATGTCTCTACTCTTTACTCTTTGATCGAGACTGGACATTGCTCTCCTCCCAAGAAGGAAGCGTCTTCTGATTTCCTGGCCACAGTCTGCGTCTGCAGTCATCTTTGCACCTAGAAATACAAAGTCTGTCACGGCCTCAACGGTTTCTCCCTCTATTTTCCAGTTGTCAATCATTCTTGTTGCCATAATCTTGGTTTTTTTGACGTTTAGCTGCAACCCGGCTTTTGCGCTTTCTTCTTTCACCTTGATTAGAAGGCTCCTCGGCTCCTCCTCGCTTTCGGCCATCAGAGTGGTGTCATCTGCATATCTGAGGTTGTTAATGTTTCTTCCAACAAATTTCACCCCAGCTTTGCATTCCTCAAGCCCCGCACATCCTCGCATGATGTGTTCTGCATACACGTTAAAAAGGTTGGGTGAGAGGATGCAGCCTTGCCGTACGCCTTTCCCAATCTTGAACCCGTCTCCTGTTCCGTGGTCAGTTCTGACTGTTGCTCCTTGGTCCTTGTACGGATTCCTCAGGAGAGAGGGAAGGGGGCTTGGGATGCCCATCCCACCAAGAACTTGCCACAATTTATTATGATCCACACAGTCAAAGGCTTTAGAAGAGTCAATGAAGCAGAAGTAGATGTTTTTCTGAAACTCCCTGCCTTTCTCTGTTCTCCAGCATCCGGATCTTGGCAATCTGGTCTCTCGTTCCTCTGCCTTTTCTAAACCCAGCTTGAACGTCTGGCAACTCTCGCTCCATGTCTTGCTGGAGTCTTCCTTGCAGGATCTTGAGCATTACCTTCCTGGCATGATGAGAAATAAGGGCCACTGTACAGAAGTTTGAGCAGACTTTCGCATTTCCCTTTTTTGGTATGGGGATATAAGTTGATTTTTTCCAGTCTGATGGCCATTCTTGTGTTTTCCATATTTGCTGGCAAATGGCATGCATCATACATATATACATAGACTTTCAATCAAGGCAAATACACTGGTAAGACGAATCAAGCTTTTATTAGATGCATTGGTTCAGCTATTTGTCCAAAAGGAAATAAATCATTTTTTAAAAAAAGATAATAGCAAGATCCTATGAATTTTTAAGCTGTTTTATTTAGTTCATTCATCAAAAGATGTCAGCGTTTTATGACAACGCTCCTCTTGCTGAGTCATTTCATTGTACGAATATGGAATGCAAAACTCCATGGGGCTTCTTTCAAAAAACTTTTCAAAGCTGTCTTTCAAATCAGTGCCTAAGCAGAGAAAGACTTTTAGAAGAATGTTCTTGGTTTCAGTCAACAAGTTCTCCAAGCAGAGGTGTGGCAAAGGAAGATTTAAAGCAGTGGTTCTCAACCTTCCTAATGCCGTGACCCCTTAATCCAGTTCCTCATGTTGTTGTGACCCCCAACCATAAAATTATTTTCGTTGCTACTTCACAACTGTCATTTTGCTACTGTTATGAATCATAATGTAAATATATGATATGCAGGATGTATTCACTGGACCAAACTTGGCATGAATATCCAATATGCCCGCATTTAAATACTGGTGGGATTTATTTTGTCATTTGAGAGTTGTAGTTGCTGGGATTTATAGTTCACCTACAATCAAAGAGCATTCTGAACTCCACCAATGATGGAACTGAACCAGACTTGGTACATAGAATTCCCATGACCAACAGAAAATACTGGAAGGGTTTGATGAGCACTGACCTTGAGTTTGGGAGTTGTAGTTCACCTACATCCAGAGAGCACTATGGACTCAAATAATGATAGATCTGGACCGGAATTATCACAAATAATATACCCAAATGTGGTGGAATTTGGGGGTAATAAACCTCGATATTTGAGAGTTGTAGTTGCTTGGATTTATAATTCACCTAAAATCAAAGAGCATTCTGAACTCCACCAACGATGGATTGGAACAAACCTTGGCACACAGAACTCCCATGACTAACTCCTTGCAAGGAGAGCCCTCGGCTGAGTTGCGGCCTTGCTGGAAGGTGGGACCGCAGCCCAGCCGAGGAAGTCTTCTCGCGAGAAGAGCCCTCGGCTGGGCGCGGCATTGGGGGCGTGCCTAAGGAGGCAGCTTCGCGACCCCTCCGAAATGGCCAAATGACCCCTTGGGGGTCGCGACCCCCAGGTTGAGAACCGCTGATTTAAAGTGATGCTTGAGATATTCTAGTCAAGACACCATTCCGTAGTTGCGTAGTCGGAAGGGACCAAAACACATTTTAGCCCAGCTGTGGGCAAAGTTAAAGAGCCAAATGCATCCCCTTGAACCTACATTGGAGCCCCATTTTCACAAGTCTGAACATGATACAGCAGCTTCTAAAAGCCCATACCATTCTAACCTGCATCGATAGAAATATAGTCCCTACATCAGTGGTTCTCAACCTGTGGTCCGTGGACCACCAGTGGTCCGCAAGAACTAAAATATGGTCCGTGGCCTCACCATTACTACACCGTTGCAACAAGAGTGACTGGTCTTGCAAAACCCTTTTATAATGCTGAGGCTTATCAAATATGGGTTGCTGTAAGTTTCTCGGGCTGTATGGACATGTTCTAGAAGCATTCTCTCCTGACGTTTCACCTGCATGTTTGAGTTTTGTTTTTTATTCACTGTTATAATTTTAGAGGTTTTTTAGTATTGATAGCCAGATTGTGTTCATTTTCATGGTTTCTTCCTCTCTGTTGTAATTGTCCACATGCTTGTGGATTTCGATGGCTTCTCTGTGTAGCCTGGCATGGTGGTTGTGAGAGTGGTCCAGCATTTCTGTGTTCTCAAATAATATGTTGTGTCCAGGTTGGTTCATCAGATGCTCTACTATGGCTGACCTTTCTGGTTGAATCAGTCTGCAGAGCCTTTCGCATTCCTTGATTCATGTTTGGGCAATGCTGCATTTAGTGGTCCCTATGTAGACTTGTCCACAGCTGCATGGTTTGCAGTAGACTCCTACAGACAAGTCTACATAGGGACCACCATATGCAGTATTGCCCAAACATGAATCAAGGAACATGAAAGGCACTGCAGACTAATTCAACCAGAAAGGTCAGCCATAGTAGAGCATCTGATGAACCAACCTGGATGCAGCATATTATTTGAGAACACGGAAATGCTGGACCACTCTCACAACCACCATGTCGGGCTACACAGAGAAGCCACTGAAATCCACAAGCATGTGGACAATTTCAACAAAAAGGAAGAAACCACGAAAAGGAACAAAATCTGGCTACCAATACTAAAAAAAAACCCTCTAAAATTATAACAGTAAATAAAAACTCAAAACACAGGGGAACTCCAAACAAGAAACCATCAGGAACACCTTATCACCTCTCAACAAAGGAATTTCACAGTAACAAGCCACACGTAAGAACTGTCACGCCATCAAATGCTAATCAAGGTGGCCAATGGAAACATTCACACCCAGCTCCAACAGACAAGAGTTCTTTCTCCCACCCTGGACCTTCCACAGATATATAAACCCAATTTTCCTAGTTTCCAACAAACTTAACAACCTCTGAGGATGCGTGCCACAGATGCAGGTGAAATGTCAGGAGAAAATGCTTCTGGAACATGGCCATACAGCCCGAAAAACCTACAACAACCCAAGTCATCAAACATGGTTTTCTGTAGGTGAGCAGATGACGACCACTGGATGGCATAAATGTTCTGTATCAAAAACTAGAGCTGATGTGGTCTATCCAATACAATTTTCAGAATCAGCACCCCAAATAACCAATCCGAATCTGAAGTTGACCAAAAACTGATTCATAACCCTTGTGGTACTAATGTTAGAGACTGGTCCCTGGTCAAATTGGTCAAAAAAGGTTGGGAACCACTGCTCTATATTGAGGTAAGTCATAATCCCACTCTCTTCTGCTTTGGTCAGACCTCACCTGGAATAACCCTGAGTCTTATTCTGGACACCACAATTAAGGATATTGACAAGCTGGAAGGTGTCCAGAGATCAGAGGCAGCCCTAGGTAATTTTCAACGGTAAGCAAACAGTATTTTGGCACACCCCCCCCCCCCCCCCCAAGCAATCATTGATATATATCTTCTGTTCATCATGGGAGTTCTGTGTGCCACATTTGGTTCAATTCCATCATTGGTGGAGTTCAGAATGCTGTTTGATTGTAGGTGAACTATACATCTCAGTAACTACAACTCGCATATGTCAAGGTCTATTTGCCCCCAAGAGCACCTCAAGAGTGCCCCTGGGCAAAATCAACTATACTGCAAATGCTTACTTTGCATAATGGGTTGCCAAGGCTTCCCCCGGACTGCTAGGGCTGTTGTGAGCCAAGGGGGCGCTCCTCAAGTGGCGGTCGAGGAGCATTTACAGAGGCACCTCTGCGCCCCTGGCAAAAAAAAGTGTACTGCGACCACTTACTTTGAGTAATGGACGAGCCGCCCCTGCCAGAGATGGGTGGGAAAAATGGTCAAAGATTTGGAATCATAGAATCATAGAATCAAAGAGTTGAAAGAGACCTCATGGGCCATCCAGTCCAACCCCATTCTGCCAAGAAGCAGGAATATTGCATTCAAATCACCCCTGACAAATGGCCATCCAGCCTCTGCTTAAAAGCTTCCAAAGAAGGAGCCTCCACCACCCTCCGGGGCAGAGAGTTCCACTGCTGAACGGCTCTCACAGTCAGGAAGTTCTTCCTAATGTTCAGATGGAATCTCCTCTCTTGTAGTTTGAAGCCATTGTTCCATTGTGTCCTAGTCTGCAAGGAAGCAGAAAACAAGCTTGCTCCCTCCTCCCTGTGGCTTCCTCTCACATATTTATACATGGCTATCATGTCTCCTCTCAGCCTTCTCTTCTTCAGGCTAAACATGCCCAGTTCCCTAAGCCGCTCCTCATAGGGCTTGTTCTCCAGACCCTTGATCATCTTAGTCGTCCTCCTCTAGACACATTCCAGGCCCAATGATTCCACCAAAATATTCGAAAGACCTAGGGCTTGTTCTCCAGACCCTTGATCATCTTAGTCGCCCTCCTCTGGACACAATCCAAGCCCAATGATTCCACCAAAATATTCGAAAGACCTTTCTGGTGGTAAGAGCTGTTCAACAGCGGAATATGTTGCCCCAGAGCATGGAGGAGTCTCCAAAGGTGTGAGTTTTAAATGGAAGACAAAAATTCCTGCAACCTGAGAGCAGGTTCCCACACAGATCTATCGGTTCCCTTTGCTACCCATTCCCATCATGTTTCAAGTTACCTCGATTTAAGTTCAGTGTCTATGCATGGCTCAAATCTCATGCCAATTAGTAATGGAATGAGCTTTTCAGAAAACCCATTTGAGGAAACAGAAAAGATAGTAAATCTCTCAGAGAATGACAACAAAACGTCTTTTACCTGCATGCTTCGACTAATTATCTCTGGTACACTGATATAATTAAGAACCCTCTTGTGATCATTAAATATATTTCTTTCCTCCGTAATGTGGGTTTGGAGATGGAATATAGAGATGATTATCAAGGCCAGACATAATTGCCTTGTGGCTTGAATGGGTTTTAGCCTTAACAGAAGAGTTCCCCTTGTTATTCCATGAGAATGCCCATAATTAAAAGTGGATAAAAATCACCAAGCATATGCAAATGACTTCCCTTTGGATTCTTTCATTAAGAGGGGGTCTTCTGCTCAAGGTCTTAGAGTTTGAGTTGATGCACACGCACACAAAATAGACTCAGATAATCCAGTCTGGTCCTCTCAAGTCAAATTCGATATTCTCCAATGTACTGAGTCCAAGATGGAGTTTTGATCACATTTGTTGCCTCTTTGGTTCAGTTTTTGGACAGATGGCTTGCAAATAATGTATTGCAGTGGTTCTCAACCTTTCTAATTCCACGACCCCTTAATACAGTTCCTCATATAGTGGTGACTCCCAACCATAACATTACTTTTGTTGCTACTTCATACTTGTAATTTTGCTACTGTTATGAATTGTAATGTAAATATCTGATATGCAGGATGTATTTTCAGTCACTGGACCAAATTGGGCACAAATACCCGATATGCCCAAAATTTGAATACTGATGGGGTTGGGGATGATTGATTTTGTCATTTGGTAATGCTGGAGTTGCTGGGATTTATAGTTCACCTTAAATCAAAGAGCTTTCTGAACTCCATCAATGATAAAATTGAATCAAACACAGCACACAGCACACAGAATTCCCATGACCAAGAGAAAATACTGGGAAGGTCTGGTGGACATTGACCTTAAGATTTTGGAGTTGTAGTTCACCTACATCCAGAGAACATTGTGGACTCAAGCAATGGTGGATCAGGATCAAACTTGGCACAAATACTCAATATGCCCAAATGTGAACACTGGTAGAGTTTGGAGAAAATAGACCTTGCCATTTGGGAGTTGTAGTTGTTGGGATTTATAGTTCACCCACAATGAAATAGCATTCTGAAGCCTACCAACAACAGAATTGGACCAAACTTCCCACACAGACCAACAGAAAATACTGTTTTCTGATGGTCTTTGGCGACCCCTCTGACACCCCCTCGCGACCCCCACAGGGGTCCCGACCCCCAGGTTGAGAAACACGTTGTAGAGGTTTCAGGACACACAGGGTCAAATGCAATAGTCCAAGTGGGATGTGACTAAAGTGTGAACTACCATGGCCAGATATGGCATCTCAAGGTATGGGCGCAGCTGGCGCATAAGATTTAATCCCATTCCGATGTCCCATTTTGAGAAATGGTTCTCCTCTCCCCATTGATTGATCCATGATGTTGGAGTTCAGGCTGTGATTGTGTTTCAGGATCAGGGTGCTTTGGATGTGGGAAGTGATGCCAATGAATTTCAAGATGGCAATGGTTTGGTCAATGATACTGATGCAGAGAAGGACCAGGAGACCCCTGTGCAAAGTGTAGTTTCCCATGAGAATGTCCCTGAAGGGTGTGGGGATGATGGTGTACTCCCTGAATTGCTACCAGAGAGTTCCCAGGATTTGGGGCTTGAAAACAACTGGGCACCTGGCCCTGCTGGAAAACTTAATGAGCAAATAGATAGGAGGCAGAGATTAGTCAAAACAGGCAGACCGAACAGAGGTTTCAGCAGTCTGCCAGAATCTGACAGAAAAAGATAAGGGAATCTCAATAAAAGCGAAACCAATTTCTTAGTGCTGGGGATAGCTCGACAAGGGAATAAAAGTTCCAAGTATGGGGAATATAGTCAGATGAAGCATAGTTTGGAATCAAGGGAAGTTCTCGTTCTTGTTCATGGAAGCCTTGCTGGGAAGATTCTTGTCTAAGTATTTCTTGTTTTATGATTAAGATTCTTGGATTGTATGAATGCCTACTCATGCCTTGGATTAATGTTTCCTGGTTTACTGAATTATATTAGAGAAGTGCTACCCCTCTATTCCGCTTTGGTTAGACCACACCATATTGTGTCCGATTCTGGGCACCACAATTCAAGAGAGATATTGACAAGCTGGAATGGGTCCAGAGGAGGGCGACTCAAATGATCAAGGGTCTGGAGAACAAGCCCTATGAGGAGCGGCTTAAGGAGCTGGGCATGTTTAGCCTGAAGAAGAGAAGGATGAGAAGGGACATGATAGCCATGTATAAATATGTGAGAGGAAGCCACAGGGAGGAGGAGGGAGCAAGCTTCCTTTCTGCTTCCATGGAGACTAGGACGCGGAACAATGGCTTCAAACTACAAGAAAGGAGATTCCATCTGAACATGAGGAAGAACTTCCTGACTGTGAGAGCTGTTCAGCAGTGGAACTCTCTGCCCCGGAGTGTGGTGGAGGCCCCTTCTTTGGAAGCTTTTAAACAGAGGCTGGATAGCCATCTGTCAGGGGTGATTTGAATGCAATATTCCGGCTTCTTGGCAGAATGGGGTTGGACTGGATGGCCCATGAGGTCTCTTCCAACTCTTTGATTCTAGGATTCTAAGTGTGGACTTTGTTTTCATGAACTTTGCTGAACTTTACCCTGGACTATTTTTGCTCCTGCTTATCTTCTTACCTAATTGGATTTACCTATTTCTTTAAAGTGCTTTTTTACTTGCTGCTTTTTCAATATCTTCAATAAAAGGATTGTTTTCCAATCAATGGTGTGGTGTTTCCAGTCAGAGGGCTTTTCCTGTCCTGAAGTGCAACACATGAGGGCCTCCACTTCTCTCTTCATTCCAATTTCCAACCTGTTTTGAACCCCTTAACCTTTTCATGTTGAGTTGATTTGCTCTACTAATTAAATAACCTTTTTATTAGAGGTGGTTTATTCTGCACGTCCCCAAAAGAGAACTCCAGAGCACTGCAAATTCAGTTTACTTCCCTCCCCCTGTTTGAAAATGATAAATTGCGGGAATGTCAAGTGCAACTGAACTAATATTAATAAAGCACAGGATGGCTTGCCAAGTAATGCATTAGTGTAATAAGAACGCATTTACCAAAAGCAAAGAGCCAAGATACTGTAAGAAGACCTTTGCCAAGTTTCCAACTCGCCTAAATTTAAATCATGTCTCTGCTTCAGTTTTTAATTGCACGTTTCTCACTTATTCTCTCAGCTCGATGTGGCAAGCGTGGCTCCTTCTTCTCTCCTCCCCCCATTTTATCATTATAACTACCCTATAAAGTGAGCCAGGGAGATCGTAAGAACTAAGTGAGAGTAGAGCAAAGAACCCAAGTATTCAGTCTTTGCACGAAGACATTTCTCTGTAATCTATGCCACCAATTGAATATTGCACACACAATCACAATTTAACTCTCTCTCTATGTGTGTGTGTTGTTGTTGTTGTTGTTGTTGTTGTTGTTATTCATTCAGACACTTCCGACTCTTTGTGACCTCATGGACCAGCCCACGCTAGATCTCCCTGCTGGCCGTGGCCACCTCCAGCTTCTTTAAGGTCAAGCCAGTCCCTTCAAGGATACCATCCATCCAATACCATCCATCCAATACATCTGGCCCTTGGTTGGCCCCTCTTCCTTTTTCCTTCCTTTTTCCCCAGCATCATTCTCTTCTCTAAGCTTTCCTATCTTCTCATTATGTAGCCAAAGTACTTCATCGTTGCCTCTAGTATCCTTCCCTCCAGTGAGCAGTTGAGCATTATTTCCTGGAGGATGGACTGGTTTGATCTTCTTGCGGTCCAACGCGCACTCAGAATTTTCCACCAACGCCACAGTTCAAAAGCATCTATCTTCCTTCGCACAGTCTTCCTTCTGGTCCAGCTCTCACAACCATCAGTTACTACGGGGTATACCATTACTTTAACTATGCAGATCTTTCTTGCCAGTGTGATGTCTCTAGTCTTCACTCTTTTATCAAGATTGGTCATTGCTCTCCTCCCAAGAAGGAAATGTCTTCTGATTTCCAGGCTGCAGGCTGCATCTGCAGTCATCTTCCCACCTAGAAATACAAAGTCTGTCACTGCCTCCACATTTTCTCCCTCTATTTGCCGATTATCAATCAGTCTGGTTGCCATCATCTCAGTTTTTTTTATGTCTAACTGCAACCCAGTGTCTAGATCTAGGGAAGTAATGCTACCCCTCTATTCTGCTTTGGTTAGACCACACCTGGAATATTGTGTCCAGTTCTAGGCACCACAATTGAAGAGAGATATTGACAAGCTGGAATGTGTCCAGAGGAGGGCAACTAAAATGATCAAGGCTCTGGAGAACAAGCCCTATGAGGAGCGGCTTAAGGAGCTGGGCATGTTTAGCCTGAAGAAGAGAAGGCTGAGAGGAGATGATAGCCATGTATAAATATGTGAGAGGAAGCCACAGGGAGGAGGGAACAAACTTGTTTTCTGCTTCCCTGGAGACTAGGATGCAATGGCTTCAAACTACAAGAAAGGAGATTCCATCTGAACACGAGGAAGAACTTCCTGACTGTGAGAGCCATTCAGCAGTGAAACTCTCTGCCCCGGAGCATGGTGGATGCTCCTTCTTTGGAGGCTTTTAAACAGAGGCTGGATGGCCCTCTGTCAGGGGTGATTTGAATACAATATTCCTGCTTCTTGGCAGAATGGGGTTGGACTGGATGGTCCATGAGATCTCTTCCAATTCTTTGATTCTATGATTCTATGATTCTATGATTAGGAGGCTCCTCCGCTCCTCCTCGCTTTCGGCCATCAAAGTGGTATCATCTGCATATCTAAGGTTGTTAATGTTTCTTCCAGCAATTCTAACCCCAGCCTTGCTTTCCTCAGAACACATCACATGATGTGTTCTGCATACAAGTGGAATAGGTTGGGTGAGAGTAGACAACCCTGCGATGCTCCTTTCCCAATTTTGAACCAGTTTGTTGTTCTGTGGTCAGTTCTTCCTATTGTTACTTGGCCATTATACAGATTCCTCAGGAGACAGACAGTTTGCAGGTTTGAATCCAGGGAGAGTGTGGGTGAGCTCCCTCTGTCTGGTCTGGCTCCCCAAGCCTTCCACAAGTATGGTAAAACACCAAAACATCCGGGCGTCCTCTGGGCAATGTCTTTGCAGATGGCCAGTTCTCTCACACCAGAAGTGACTTGCAATTTCTTATGTCACTTGCCACAATGTATTATGATCCACACAGTCCAAGGCTTTAGAATAGTCAATAAAACAGAAATAGATGTTTTTCTGAAACTCCTTGGCTTCCGCCATTATCCAGCATCCAGATATTGGCAATTTGGTCTCTCGTTCTTCTGCCTTTCCTAAACCCAGCTTGTCCATCTGGCAACTCTTGCTCCATGTATTGCTGGAGCCTGTGCAATCACTGAAAAAAAAAATACTCATTACGAAATTAGGGGCTGGGAGGAAAATAATTTCTAAAGTGTTTCCGAAATTGGATGGGATCTATATTGTAACTATAACTACTTTTAGTTACTTTTTGTTACTTTTCATGGTCGTGTCAGAACAACCAGTCAAATTATATTACATTTCTAACAGAACAAAGCAAACAAGCAGATTACAAAATTTGTGAGTATGAGAGTTGATTAAATGTCCTTTGACCAGTATCTGGCCACTTGGAGTGCTTCTGGTGTTGCTGCAAGAAGGTCCTCCCTTGTGCATGTGGCAGGGCTCAGGGTGCATTGCAGCAGGTGGTTTGCTCCTCTCCACACTCGCATGTCGAGGATTCCACTTTGTAGCCCCATTTCTGAAGGTTGGCTCTGCATCCTGTGGTGCCAGAGCGCAGTCTGTTCAGCGCCTTCCAGGTCGCCCAGTCCTCTGTGTGCCCAGGAGGGAGTCTCTCGTTTGGTATCAGCCATTGGTTGAGGTTCTGAGTTTGAGCCTGCCACTTTTGGACTCTCGCTTGCTGAGGTGTTCCAGCGAGTGTCTCTGTAGATCTTAGAAAACTATTTCTAGATTTAAGTCGTTGACGTGCTGGCTGATACCCAAGCAGGGGATGAGCTGGAGATGTCTCTGCCTTGGTCCTTTCACTATTGGCTGCTACTTCCCTGCGGATGTCAGGTGGTGCAATACCAGCTAGACAGTGTAATTTTTCCAGTGGTGTAGGGCGCAGGCACCCCGTGATAATGCGGCATGTCTCACCACTTTTCATGGTGCCAATGGAGAAACTTCAGGGATGCCTTTCTCCCTCATTGTTAGAGCTATTGGCATGATAGATAGATATATGATTAAACATATTTTCTATTAAATTTGATTCACATGCATGGCTGCAAAAAATTCCTTACATCCAATGAGATGCAAGAGATTTTTGCAGATCATGATTGCAGGATTCTTCTGCCTTTACTGCACAATTATGTTGCAACATAAAGATACAATCTTAAAGCTTTAAAATTTAAAAAAGCAGATTCAAATGCAATACATAATTTAGTCCATAAGGAATTTATCTTTCTAAACGTATAACTGAAAATTCTTGCAAACTGCCATTATGTCAATTTTGACTTATGACAACCCTGCCATCAGTCGTTCCATCTGCAATGCAGTCCTCCTCTTTTCCTACTGCCTTTTACTTTACCCAACATTAGTGTCTTTTCTAATGAAGCACATCTACTCATAATATGGCCAAAGTATGCAGATGTCCATAATACATTGAAAAGATGTTGGGTTGCAGTCATTCTCAACAATATTCCTTTCACCCCGATCACAGCACCTGAGATTTATTTTGTCTACTACACTAACAATGATAGCAATCCTGCCACATGATGAGCTGGCACAAAGGAGAGAAAAATGTGCTTTGGATATGTAAGACTCTTAATATATCTTTACTTTCTTTTGGTGCAATCACTATGGAATGGGGCATGGATGTTTCCCAGGCATTTAGAGGCATGGCTGACTCTAGAGATCAGGTGTTGTAGATCAGCCAGTGGCTGATTGTTTAACTGATTATTTAGAGAGGATTGCGAGCTTTCCTGTGGCTCAAAATGAAGAGTCCTCAAGTCTGAGATACAGGAGCTCAAAAGTATTCATGGGAGGCGGAAGTATCAACAGTAGATAAGGAATCGAGTGAAGCTGAGTGATAAGGAGGGTTCTCATCAGAACCCACCTGCAGCTACGGAGATCAGCAAAGGTCTTCATTTACAAATCTGAGCCAAAAATAGATTGTGTTGTTCAGAGAGATTACATGGGAATAGTTGTGAAGAAAATTAACAGGAAAAAGAATGATTTCATGGGTGTTGTATAACAAAGTTGTTGTTGTTGTTCATTCGTTCAGTCGTCTCCGACTCTTCGTGACCTCATGGACCAGCCCACGCCAGAGCTCCCTGTCGGCCGTCACCACCCCCATCTCCTTCAAGGTCAGTCCAGTCACTTCAAGGATGCCATCCATCCATCTTGCCCTTGGTCGGCCCCTCTTCCTTTTGCCTTCCACTTTCCCCAGCATAATTGTCTTCTCTAGGCTTTGCTGTCTCCTCATGATGTGGCCAAAGTACTTCAACTTTGTGTCTAGTATCCTTCTCTCCAGTGAGCAGTCGGGCTTTATTTCCTGGAGGACAGACTGGTTGGATCTTCTCGCAGTCCAAGGCACTCTCAGAACTTTCCTCCAGCACCACAGTTCAAAATCATCGATCTTCCTTCGCTCAGTGTATAACAAAGTAACACAGTTTATTTATAACTTCTGGCTCCAACACTTGTGGTTACATTTGTGTTTTGTTGCAATCTTGACACTTACAGTCAGTATAATATACTTGGTTTACTTTTCTGAAATAGACTTTCAATGTTACTTGCTTTACACACTCTTGACTGAAATTATATTCTGACTAAAGCACCACTGGTTTTCTTTATGTTCCTAAAATTTGAGCTCTATTTAACTAACTGCTTCTACGTATCAGAAGTCTTTAACACATCTTCATAACTGCTTATTTCTAACAGGAGTTCCTAACTCTTTTCTCTCACAGAAGTTCCTAACTGTCTCTCACAAACAGGAATCCCTAACTCATCTCACAAACAGCAATTCCTCACTCACTCTTTTGACTCTCTAACTGCCTATTTTTAAACTTTGGCTCCACCCCTTTGGAATGTTCAGCTCTTCTCTCTCTCCAACTGTCATTTTGGCCTAGCAACGACCAGCAACGATTTTGGCCTTTTCAAATCCAGGGGCTATGCTAATCTGCATATGACCAATCGGCTTTCATATGCAAATGAATCCCATCTCTGCTGTTGCTACCCTGTCTGTGCCTATTCTTCCCTATCTGCCATATGTAAACATAGAGCTATACACCAAAAAATTAACATAGAGTAGCAATTTCGCTACAGGTGTATATTAAATAACAAGTTGTTTACTTTAAGGTCAGTTCAGGCAACACTGTGTTAGAGTGAGACGCTAAGCCTGAGTTCTCTTGTTTCTAGTTCAAGCTTTGGTTTTGGATTTAAAATATCCTGGAAGTTTTCTATGTTCATGTTCATATACTCTTGTTCAAGGTTTTACTAGTTATACCTTCTTCAATTTTTACTAGTTGTGCTTTCCAGATTGTGGGCTTATGCTGTATCTGTGATTCCTGGCTGTTCCTGGACTTTGTCACCTTTGAAACTTTATGAGACATTTGGATTATTGTTTAGTTATTAGGTAAAGGTAAAGGTTTTCCCCTGACATTACGTCCAGTTGTGTCCGACTCTGGGGTGTGGTGCTCATCTCCATTTCTAAGCCAAAGAGCCAGCGTTGTCTGTAGGCACCTCCAAGGTCATGTGGCTGGCATGACTGCAAGGAGCGCCGTTACCTTCCCGCCGGAGAGGTACCTATTGATCTACTCACATTTGCATGTTTTCAAACTGCTAGGTTGGCAGAAGCTGGGGCTAACAGCGGGTGCTCACACCGCTCCCGGATTTGAACCTGTGACCTTTCAGTCAACAAGTTCAGCAGCTCAGCAGTTTAACCCACTGCGCTACTGGGGACTCCTGGTTATTGGTTATTACCTCTGTCGCACCTCAGGATAGATTCACCTTGCTCTGAACACCACACACACCAAGGCTGTAGGTTTTGTACTTTATTAAAGAAAAGGCAAAGTCTTTAACACAAAAGTAAAGTTGTAAAAGTTCAATAGCCAAACAGAGTCTTAAATGAAAAGGCAGAGTTTCTAAAGTCCAAAGGTAAATAACATGAAGCATAATCCATAAGAGCCGCCGCAAACTAGGCTCCTGCGGGAGCAAACCTTGCGAGCACATCCTTGACGTCATGAGACTGCGCCTCTCTCTCCGCCCCTTTCTCCGCCCCTCTCTCCATGCTAGAGAAGAAAACCACTGGTTTTTCCTTTGCTAGGGCAGCAAAGGATTCTGCCAACTGAGAGAGTACGCTGGCAATGCTGCCCTAGCAAAGGAAAAACCACGCTGGCACGGAGAAAGGGGCGGGGCGAGAGGCGGAGTCTCATGACGTCAGGGACGTGCTGGCAAGGTTTGCTACCGCAGGAGCCTAGTTTGCGACGGGTCTAAGCAGTGGTCAAACAAGATTCCATGGCAGCATGACAGAGTCCCAAGAAGCCAAGATCCAAAGCAAAGTCCCAAGAAGCCAAAAGCATTGCCCAAAAGCCCAGGCAATCCCAAGGAGTTATCAGGGTGTTCGCTGAAGTTGCACTGACAAAAGGTTGCCTTCAATCAGCTCACTAAATATACATTCCCAGCACAAAAGCATTCCTTTGACCTCTAACCTCTCTCTTGTTTGCAAGCCTTGTACTACGGCAAACCTTGAATTGCAAGCGATCCGCCCTATCTAAATCTGCAGAGCCTTCAAGGTCGAATAAGTCATTATCCTGGAGCTGGGAATCGGCAGCCTGAGAATCAGCAGCCTCCTCCACCTGCACCTGTGAAGTTTTACTAAGCTCAGAAACATCTCCTAAGACAACATCCCTTCCCATGGGAAACTGGAACTCCTCGTCTTCAGCATCAACATCGTTTGTATCAACAATAGGAACATGTTCAGGAATCTGAAACCCATTATCCTCTTCCTGCTCTTCCTGAGGCTCCAGCTGAGCCACAACAACCTGTTGCTAAACCTTTTTGGAATATGTATATTCCTTTCTTATTCCTGATTTTATATGCTTTTTACAATAAACTGTTTGCTTATATTCTTGGTTTTTGGTGTGGTGCGGTGGTTATAGGTGTTTCCAGGCTTGGAGTGCAACATCAGAAATGTTCAATGACTCAGTCCTTCACACTGAGTAGTTTTGCTCAGTGCTGCATGAAGATAAGAGAGCTGTTGGAGGAAGGGTGATTTGTTCCATTATTGAAAGAAAAAGACCCGGTGTTGTAACAGCTCAATTTATCAACAAAGAACACATGTCACATCCATTAGGGGACCTTGACTGCTAACAAAAGGACTGCGGTTTCCCCTACTCCCCTAAAACAGACCAAGACAGTCTCCAATCTGCATAGCTGGAAATTGATACCCTGGTTATTGAACTGGAAGAATCAAAGTGCTTTTCCTGTCATCACATTTGCTACCATGGGATTGCTTTGGAATGGCTCCACTAATATCCATTGTCTCCAGAGGAGCCGAGAGAAGAATTATATTGTGGGCGAAAATAGTCAGAGAGCTTTCAGTTGGTTCCCACTGCAAGAGTAAGATATATATATACAGAGAGAGAGAAACATTTTTGCCAGTTTTCCATTTCTAGAAAGATAAATATTTTTGCTGGTCATCTGTTTCTAGGAAGATAGTTTACATCAGTGGTTCTCAACCTTCCTAATGCTGTGACCCCTTAATCCAGTTCCTTATGTTGTGGTGACCCCCAACCATAAAATTATTTTCATTGCTACTTCATAACTGTGATTTTGCTACTGTTATGAATCGAAATGTAAACATCTGATATGCAGGATGTATTTCCATTTACTGGGCCAAATTTGGCACAATACACCCAAATTTGAATAGTGGTGAAAGGGGGGGGGGTTACTTTGTCACTTGGGAGTTGTAGTTGCTGGGATTTATAGTTCATCAACAATCAAGGAGCATTCTGAACGGCACCATTTATTTATTTATTTATTTATTTATTTATTTATTTCATAGAATCAAAGAGTTGGAAGAGACCTCATGGGCCATCCAGTCCAACCCCCTGCCAAGAAGCAGGAATATTGCATTCAAATCACCCCTGACAAATGGCCATCCAGCCTCTGCTTAAAAGCTTCCAAAGAAGGAGCCTCCACCACACTCTGGGGCAGAGAGTTCCACTGCTGAACGGCTCTCACAGTCAGGAAGTTCTTCCTAATGTTCAGATGGAATCTCCTCTCTTGTAGTTTGAAGCCATTGTTCCTAGTCTCCAAAGAAGCAGAAAACAAGCTTGCTCCCTCCTCCCTGTGGCTTATTTCAAACTTCTCTATCCCGTTCTTCTCTACCTCCATGGAGGGACTCAGAACGGCTGACAGCAAAATTCAATGCAATACAGTAAATAATATAATAAAACAACATATTTATTATTTATTATTTATTTACTATGCTTCTATACCACCATTCATAGCCGGAGGGTGATTCATGGCACAATTCGATGCCCACAACAGTACAAAATTAATTTAAACATTAAAAACATTTAACACAGGTAAAAATTCATTACAATTAACATCAGTAACACAATAAAAACAGTAAGTCCTCCGCATTTCATTACCAGTCATTGTCCAGTCACGTTGTCCAACCGTTCCGAGATCAGAGTTTCATAGCTACACTGCGTTTGGGAAGGCCTGCTCATATAGCCAGGTTTTAACTTTTTTGCGAAATGTTAAGAGGGTGGGGGCTGATCTAATGTCCCTGGGGAGGGCATGCCACAACCAAGGGGCCACTGCTGAGAAGGCCCTATCCCTCATCCCCACCAATTGAGCCTGTGAAGATGGCAGGGACGAGAGCAGGGCCTCCCCAGAAGATCTTAAATTCCGAGAGGGTTCGTTAGGAGAGATACGTTCGGACAGGTAAGCAGGGCCGGAACCGTTTAGGGCTTTATAGGCTAAAGCCAGCACTTTGAATTGTTCTTGGTAGCAAATTGGCAGCCAGTGGAGCTGGCGCAAGAGAGGAGTTGGATGCTCCCTGGGCGCTGCTCCTGTTAGCAACCTAGCTGCCGCCCGTTGGACCATTTGGAGCTTCCGAACAGTCTTCAAAAGCAACCCCACATAGAGAGCATTGCAGTAGTCTATATGGGATGTAACCAGAGCGTGGACCACCGTGGCCAAGTCAGACTTCCCAAGGAACGGGCGCAGCTGGCGCACAAGTTTTAGTTGTGCAAAAGCTCTCCCAGCCACCACAGAGACCTGGGCTTCCAGGCTCAGTGATGAGTCCAGGATTACTCCCAAACTGCGAACCTGCGTCTTCAGGGGGAGCGTAACCCCATCCAACACAGGTTGTAACCCTATCCCCTGTTCGGCCTTTCGACTGCAATACAATAAATAAGTTCTAAAATAAATATAAAACAACATACAATAAATAAGTTCTAAAATACATATAAAACAATTCATCACGTTACAAACAACATCCAAATCAGTCCAGAATGTTGTGGTCACTAACTCTTCATCTATATTGAGTCACCATCAATCTACAAATGCATGACTCCAAAGCCAAGATTTTAGCTGTTTCCTGAAGGAGAGAGGGGCAGACCTAATCTCGCCAGGGAGAGAGTTCCATAGCCAGGGGGCCACAACAGAGAAGGCCCTGTCTCTCGTCCCCACCAAATGTGCCTGCGAAGGTGGTGGGACCTCTCTGGAAGATCTTAAAGTCCTTGATGGTTTATAGGGGAAGATACGTTCAGACAGGTAAACCGAGCCAGATCCATATAGAACTTGAACCAAACTTGGCACACAGAAATCCCATGACCAACAGAAAATACTGGAAAAGTTTGGTGGGCATTGACCTTGACTTTTGATTGACTCGGTGGTGGCCCCTCAACTCTGGAACTCACTCCCCAGGGACATTAGGCAGGCTCCAACTTTGGCAGCCTGAAAACGTGGCTGTTTCAGTGTGCCTTCCCAAAATAAGGAATTTCCCAGCAAGATGTCCTTAAATGCACTTTAATAATGACTTTAGATTGTCTGCACATTTCTTCCCTCTCTAAAACCTTTATCCCAATTACATGTTACCTGTCTATGCCCAGCATTATTTTTTAATATTTTAATTATTACATTTGGCCCAGCCATAGGTTTTTTAATGCGTCGTGTTATTGTGATTGTTTTTTGCTTATTTTGCTTATGAGTTATGTATTGTTTTTGTATTATTGCTGTTATTGTTTATTGTTGTCTTGTGGGCTCGGCCTCGTGTAAGCCGGTGCGGTCCCTCGGGAGATGGTAGCGGGGTACAACTAAAATATTATTATTATTATTATTATTATTATTATTATTATTATTATGGAGTTGTAGTTCACCTCCATCCCTAGAGCACTGTGGACTCAAACAATGATGGATCTGGACCAAACTTGGCATGAATACTCAATATGCCGAAATTTGAACACTGGTGGAGTTTGGGGGGAAATAGACCTTGACACTTGGGAGTTGTAGTTGCTGTGATTCATAGTTCACCTAAAATCAAAGAGCATTCTGAACCCCACCAACAATAGAGTTGGATCAAACTTTCCACACAGAATCCCTATGACCAACAGAAAATACTTGTTGGGGTTCAGCCTGATCCTGATCTGTGTGAACCGGATTCTCTGATAGTTTTTCCAACTGAGCAAGCTCTCCCTGATAGTGTGGAATCTGTTGTTGATGCTGAGGTCAGTGGCGAGGAAAGTGAAACTCAACAGCTGGAGGAAAATGTTTTGGAAGCTAGCCATGATATCTCTCCACCTGGGTGTTTTAATAAGGACCGAAGAGAACAGATAGTTAGAGACAGAAATGTTTCACATTTTCTACGAAGGTCAAATCATTTACAGGAGAGACAGGCCCAGGCTTCAAAGTCAAGGGGCGTTTCAAAGAATATCTTCTTTGGTTTAAGGGGCCTCCTGCCGGGTGTCTCTTTAGATCAAGCAACATTTGGGACTGTGGCTGTGCCTTGGCAGAATTCCTGTGTTCCATGGCTGGTAATCCCAGAGGCTTCTAGTTTTCAAGTTCATGGTTAGCGAGAGGCTAACAGGTTCCTGGTTCTTGTATTGTGGCTTTTGGAATTTTGCTCAAGTTTAGAGATTCTACTGACTGCTGTGTTTCTATTGTGGCTTTTTGACTTTGCATTTACCTTTCTTTTGTAACCAATTTTTCATCAATAAACAAGGATTGTTTTTCCTACAGTCCAGTGTGATGGATTTAATCTTATGGTCTCGTTTCTTGATCTGGGATGCAACAATACTATTTTTCTGGTGGTCGTTGGCGACCCCTCTGACACTCCCTTGCGAGCCCCCCAGGGATCCCAACCCCAAGGTTGAGAAATGCTGGTTTACATGGACCTGAGATAATCTGGTACCTGCAAAAGTAATTTGCACTAAAATAACTCAGTGCAGGGAAAGAAGAGGATGGAAATGTGTCCTTTCCTGCAAACTCAGGTACCCATCTTGGCCAACTCTAATGTTATTTCACCCCATGTCTCCCAGTTTGCACCTGCAAAAAGTTGGAGGATGTGATGAGAAATTGAAGCAATGGCCTCTATGCTTTGGGATTTTTCTCCCTCGTTGTCAGTCTCCTGCCAAGAGTTGTTTTTCAGCCCCAAGAGAAAGTGGGATTGAATTCTGCAGAATCATTGCTGAGCAAGGCAGAGAGTTAGTCGCCTCTCCACAAATCAATTAGACACATCCCAAGGAAAAGCAATTAACCTAGATACAAATGAGAATTAAAGAAGGAAGTGTTTCCTTGATTGGGACTTTCTTGAAGAAACTCTGCCTTTCTTACAGGGAAATGCACTTCATTTGATCTCTCTGACAAAGGTGAGTCAATAAGAGGGAAGGAGAAAGCCAAGGGCTCCCCGGATGAAGGACGATGGTATCATTTTACTTCCTGAATAATACATGGAGCTAAGTGGAGCAAAGCAGAAAAGTTTGGTGCCAAGCATTCAATGGATTCGGTTGCATAGGCAGTCAAATCTTGGAGGTGACTATATGAACCACGGACAGGGCCAAAATTACAGTAAATTGTACCCAAGGCCCAAACCCCTTTCTTTCAATTTCACTACAGCAAAAATACAATGATTCATTGCTAAGAGTTGTTGTTGTTGTTTAAAACACAACAAGATGAGTCCACAGCAGACACTCTGCTGGCTGTTGTAATGGATCACATATCAGATACTTCCCAAGTGTCTAGGGCTGTGTGATGTATCGGTGAATAACACGTGCAGATCCCACTAAGGTGGCCTTCTGCAGCTGGCAGGTGGTAATCTTGTCAGCACCGAGTGTGTTTAAGTGCAGGCCAAGGTCTTTAGGCACTGCACCCAGTATGCCGATCACTACTGGGACCATGGCTTGTGCCAGAGTCTTTGCAGTTCAATCTTTAAATCCTCATATTTTGTCAGCTTTTCCAGTTGTTTCTCTTCAATCGTGCTGTCATCTGGGATTGCAACATCGATAATTCATACTTTGTTTTTTAACATGATTGTGAGATCAGGAGTATTGTGCTCCAAAACTCTGTCAGTCTGAATCCAGAAGTCCCAGAGTAGCTTAACGTGTTCATTCTCTGTAACTTTTTCTGACTTATTATTATTATTATTATTATTATTATTATTATTATTAGGCATTATATATTGTACCTATATATCCATAAATGCTTCATATTTAGTAATACTAGTTAATTGGAATTACTATAAAGATAACGGTTTCCCCTTGACATTAAGTCCAGTCGAGTCAGACTCTGGGAAATTGTGCTCATCTCTATTTCTAAGCCAACAAGCCAGTATTGTTCGTAGACATCTCCTAGGTCATGTGGCCAGCATGACTGCATAAATCACCTTTACCTTCCCACTAAAATGGTACCTATTGATCTACTCATATTTACATGTTAACACCACTCCACTGTTACACCAGCTCCACTGGCTGCCAGTCAGCTTCCGAGCACAATTCAAAGTGCTGGTGTTGACCTATAAAGCCCTAAACGACTCCGGCCCTGTTTCCCTCTCCGAACGTATTCTCCCCTATGAACCATCAAGATTGTTAAGATCATCTGGAGGGGCCCTGCTCTCTGTCCCACCAGCCTCGCAAGCGCATCTGGTGAGGAAGAGGGACAGGGCCTTCTCGGTGGTGGCCCCTCGGCTCTGGAACTCTCTCCCACTGGAGATCAGAACCGCCCCTTCTATCCTGACATTTAGGAAACAGGTGAAGACTTGGCTATGGAGACAGGCATTCGACGAGTGAGTCAACACCCTGAGATATGGAAGGAGGAGGATGAACAATGATTTTAGTGTGACGACTGACCATTGTAATTATTGATTGTAACTGCTGTTTGAATGTTTTACTGTAATATGAATTATGATGTTTTATTGATTGTATGGGATATTATGGTTGGAAACTGGTCTGAGTCCCTCAAGAGAGGTGAGAAGGCCGGTATATAAAACTTTTAAATAAATAAATAAATAAATATTTTTAATTGCTAGGTTGGCAGAAGCTGGGGCTAACAGCAGGAGCTCATGCTACTCCTTGGATTCGAACCTGTGACCTTTCAGTCCTGTATTTTTTGTTGGTCATGGGAGTTCTGTGTGCCAAGTTAATTCCAGGTCCATCATTGGTGGAGTTCAGAGTGCTCTTACATTGCGGGTAGACTATATATCCCAGTAGCTACAACTACAATAAATCATGCGAATTCTCCCCAAACCTCTTTAGTATGTTCAGTTGCTAACCAATAGCTTTCTGTGGAAGTGGGAGCCTGTCTGTGCAAGTGGGCACTCCAGCCACATACATACATACATGCGGATAGATAGATAGATAGCTAGATAGATATTATTATTTATTTATTTTATTTGTATACCGCTCTTCTCAGCCCTTAGGCGACTCAGAGCGGTTAACAACACAGTTTCAATATACATAGTACAAAACCATTGGACATTTAAAGCAATAGTAACAATTAATTAAACATCAGACATCAAACATCAATATAACAAATCCATCACTTCTCATCGATAGAATCAGAATCCAGTCTCATTATCCTTATTCCGTGTTCCAATAATCGATTACACTGCCTAGTCGAATGCCTGTTCAAAAAGCCAGGTCTTCACTTTCCTCCGAAACGCCAACAGGGAGGGGGCTGATCTGATTTCTGTAGGAAGGGCATTCCACAGCCAAGGGGCCACCACTGAGAAGGCCCTGTCTCTCGTCCCCACCAGGCGTGCTTGTGAAGCTGGAGGGATCGAGAGCAGGGCCTCCCCGGATGATCTTAATGTCCTAACTGGTTTCGGACAGGTAGGTCGGGCCAGAACCGTTTAGGGCTTTAAAGGCTAAAGCCAGCACTTTGAATTGTGCCCGGTAGCAAACTGGCAGCCAGTAGAGCTGGCGCAACAGAGGAGTAGTATGCTCCCTGAGTGCCGCTCCTGTTATTATCCTGGCTGCTGATCATTGGACCATTTGAAGCTTCCAAACAGTCTTCAGAGGCAACCCCACGTAGAGAGCATTGCAGTAGTCTATACGGGATGTGACCAGAGCGTGGACTAGCGTGGCCAAGTCAGACTTCCCAAGGTAGATAGGCATTAATATATAATATATAAACATTTCTTGAGGCTCCACAAGAAACTTTTGCTGAAAATGTTTGAGAGCCCCATGAGAACTCATGGTGTGAGTTGTCCTGATATTTGCATTCAAAGGAGGTCTCTTTATTCTTTGCTCTCTCCCCCCCCCCCTCCTTCCCCCCCCTCCTCCCCCCCCCCCCCCCA